>NW_027052537.1:0-20431 GCF_036321145.2 Pelmatolapia mariae | reverse complement strand
AAAATCAAACACTTCAGAGCTTTTCCAAATTTAAGGAAGTGCAAATGTCATGTGATCCAAAAGACAAATCTGCACTGACAGGAAACACTGATTGAGCAAAATGTGCCAACAAGGCCAGATGTTCAGCAGCTGTACCGCTGCATAACATCAGCCCCACAGTAGCATCGACCATGGACCCAACATCTGAGAAACAAAGCAGCATGCTGAATGTCTGAACCACGACAGGAAGTGCAGCTCTTTGTAGACCTGTGGACAGGAAACACACAGCAGGTCCTGATCAGTAACAGGGTCCAAATACAAACATTTGTTTATCAAAATCTGTATATATGAGCACACAGAGAGCTCAGCTGGACACACACTTCAGTCCTCCATCAAACACAACACATTACACACTGTTTCCACCAGCTGCAGCACAGTCCAGTCTTTACAGTCAGAGATGCAGGAAGTTCAAGAGGAAGAGAAAAAGAAACAACGGATAGAAGAACCAGCAGCAGCTCACCCAGTTATCACAACCACACACAGTCCTCTGAGAGCAGCGTGGCCTCCATCTTTGAAACACACAACTTCACAATGAAAATCAAACCCACAAACTAACTGATTGATTAATATTTTGATTGATTTTCAGATATAATGTGAGATTGGGCGTGCTCAGGGTGGTGTGGCTGTAAACTCGGGAACATATAGAATAGAACAACCACTTTATTGTCATTTGGAATGTACATCAGTGAGTGCACATCAGAATTCAATTTTGGTGACTTTTTTGCCAACGAACTGAACAATATAAATAATAAATAAATGTAAAGCTAAGAAAAGAATAACAAATATGTACACATAAGAATATAACAAAAATGTGTCTATATACATAGTTATATACATAAAAAAGATAAAACCGGTACAAAATATTAGGAAAATATATTAGACGGCAATAACAGCAGCAGAAAGTATGAAATTGCACTGCCCTACAAATACAGTTATAATGTGCCTTGCACATATATGTGGGGTGGGGGTGCAAATTAGAGAGGTGTGCGTTATGAAGATTGCAAGAGTCTGATGTCATGGCCAATCAAACTGTCGCAGAATTTGGTTGTCCATGACTTGATGCTGCAAAAACTCTTTTCTAGAGGGCAGCAGGGAGAACAGTGCATGGTGGGGGTGGGCGGAGTCTTTGAGGATGTTGCTGGTCAGCACAATCTCAATGGTACCGCGGTAGAAAGTAGATAGGAAAGGAAGGGGAATGTGCTCTCTCATCATTCAACACAGGAAGCGCAGACGGCGCTGAGCTCGTTTAACTAATTATGCTGTATTAAGTGACCAGTCTAGGCTGTCAGTTTTCTGATGCCGTTGACTACCTCCACAGCACTGATGTCAGTCATCACTGGGGAATGACTTGAGCTGTTTTGTCCTGAAGTTGATGATCATCTTCTTGGGCTACTTAAGGTTCAGGATCAGATTGTTAACACTGCACCAGTCCACCAATCGCTTCACCTCCTCTTTGTAGGTCAGGTCATTGTTGTCCCTAACAAGACTCACCACTGTTGTGTCATCTGCATACTTGATGATGTGATTAGAAACAGATGCATGGCAGATGCAGCCCTGAGGAGAGCCAAGCAAGATGGAGCTGGAGATGCTGTTTCTCACTTGTACTGACTGAGGTCAGTTGGTGCTCATACTCCGGGGGGTCAGTTTGCTCACCTGCTGACGGGGGTTGAGTGCATTGAATCCTGAGCTAAAGTCAAAAACAAAATAGCATCTTTATGTTACTGTTCTGTTCTGTTCTTCTCCAGATGTGCCGAGCTCAGGTGGAGAGCAGTGAAATGGCGTCCTCTGTCAAGTGGTCAGAGGAAAGTAGTTTGGCTGGTAAGCAAACTGGAATGGGTCAAGCATGGGAGAAGTGAGGATATGATGTAGTCCTTTACCAGTCTATTAATCACTTCATCATTATGGGGAGGCAGTCATTAAAACACATGAAAAGTGGGCACTGGGATGATGGTGGCAGACTTAAAATATGATGGAACCACAGTCTGCTCCAGTGAAATGTTAAAAATCCGTACCAGCTGGTTAGCACACTCCCTGAGTATCCGTTCTTGAATGTTGTCCGGGTCTGCTGCTGTTTTTCACATATTCACTCTTTTCAGACATCTGCTATATTGAGAGTCGGTGTTTTCTAATCCTGCTGAAGACTAGCTTTAATTGTAGGGTGTTATCTGTTGCAAATTTGCAGAAATATCTTTGTTGAGGAGGTGTGGTTATTTTTTTTTTAATATATATTTTTATTAAATTTTCTGCATCCATTTTTGCAAAAGAGAAAAAATGAAAAAAATAGGGTCCAGTCTAATAATACGAATAGTAAACCCTGGAGTACAAGATAACAGTTCCTGAGTGTACAGAGAGATGTGGAGAGTTTCAGAGCCACACCCCCACACAGACGCAAAAAAAAAGATGGAACATTTACATATGTCATTTGAATGGAGATGGGTACAAAAAAACAAAACCAACCAAAAAAAACCCCCAAAAACCAAACCAAAACAAAACAAAAACAAAACAAAACAAAACAAAATAAAACAAAACAAAACAAAACAAAACAAAACAAAACAAAACAAAACAAAACAAAACAAAACATAATGAGTGGTCAGCTTAGTTGTAAAGATAGGTCAAATCTGTAAGAGAAAAGAAATATGTATAAAGTAGGTAAGTAGATACCATCATAAGGCGCAGGCACATTAGAGTCCATATACTTAAACATAAGATGAAATAAAATAGAGTAAAGTATGAGCTGGCTAATTGGGAGCGTTGCGAGACCGCAAAGTCTGAACATGGTCAAAAAAGGGTTGCCAGATCTTAAAAATTTGGCCATAGACCCACGCAGGGTGAATTTAATCTTTTCGAGTTTGCTAAAATGCAAAGCCGTCTCTGATCCAGATTTCCCAGGATGGGGGAGAAGGGGATTTCAACATAACAATAATCTGCGTCTTGCCAATAAGGTGAGAAATGCTACCAAATCCGCTTGGGGCGTCGGCAAGACAACTGTATCAGGAAGAACCCAAACAAAGCAGTTAAGGGCACAGGTTGGAGGGTTAGCTGGATGATCTTTGATAAAGTCAGAAAAATATTAATCCAGTATTGTTTGAGGGATGGACATGACCAAAACATATGTATTAGAGAGGCAGGTGTTTGATGACAACGGTCGCAATCAGGGCTAAGGTTGGGGTATATTTGAGCTAATCTGGCTTTAGTCCAGTGTACGCGGTGCAAAATCTTACATTGAATCAACCCGTGTTTGGCACATAGTGAGGAGCCATGGACCCGGTAAAGAATTTTATCCCAAGAGTCATCCTGAATCACACACCCCAAATCCTGCTCCCATGCCTTTTTAATAGCTGAGGTTGAGAAGTTGCCAAAGGAACATATTCTCCCATACAGACAGGAAATCAGGCCCTGTGATGGAGGGGGAGGTGATAGAAGGTTATCAAAGTCATGACAAGGAGATCTAGATGGGAACTGAGAGGATTTCTCTTTAACAAAACTCCGGATTTGTAAGTAGCGAAAAAAGTGACTTTTTGGAAGGCCAAAATTTCAAAGAGAGCTGTTCAAAGGAGGCAAAATGTATTCTGAATATACAGATCAGAAAAAGACCTGATACCCAAAGAGGCCCACAAATAAAAAGCACCATCAACTAACGAAGGCTGAAAAGAGGGATTTTCAAAATAGGTGACTGAAGGGAAAAAAAAGGTCAACTTAAAATAATGACGAAATTGATACCATATTTTCAAGGTAATTTTGACAATAGAGTTATTATAAAAACCTGCACTCGGAGGCTGCTTTTGGGCATAAATCAGGGCTGGTAAAGAGGATAAGGCACAAGAGGAAATCTCCAAGCTCAGCCATGCCGGGGCATTATTCATGCCTTCCCCCTGTAGCCAGTACCTGAGAATACGAATATTACATGCCCAATAATAGAACATAAGGTTTGGGAAAGCCATCCCTCCCATCTTTTTCGGTCTTTGAAGATATGTCTTGCGTATTCTAGGGGTTTTTTTGTTCCAAATGAACCCAGAGAGAATCGTGTCTAATTTAACAAAAAAGGAAATTGGATAAATACAGGGACACAATGAAAAAGAAAAGAAAATCTTGGAAGGATATTCATTTTAATTGTATTTATGCGCCCTGCTACAGACAGATGGAGTAGAGACCATCTGTCCAAATCCTGCCTAACTTTCTTCACAAGTGGGTCAAAAATTAAGCTTGAAAAGAGCATGAAATTGATTTGTAATTTTAACCCCTAAATATGTAAAGTTGTCCGATACAACTCGAAAAGGCAGTGTTGTACACTGATATTTCTGTGCAGCAGCATTCAGGGGGAACAGTTCACTCTTGGTGAGATTCAGCTTTATAGCCAGAAATAAGGCTAAACTGTTCAAGTATTGAGAGCACCATAGGAAATGAGGATGCTGGTTCTGAGATATAAAGAAGCAAATCATCTGCGTATAAGGAGACCCTTTGTTCTATACCATATCTAGTAACCCCGATGATATCTGGGTTTGATCTCAGCGATATGGCCAGGGGCTCAATTGCAAGTGCAAAGAGCAACGGCGACATGGGACAGCCCTGCCTAGTCCGCCTAAACAGAGGAAAAAAGTCAGAACATGTGCCATTTGTTTTGACAGCGGCAAGCGGGGGGAAGTACCAGGAGATGATTATTTTACCAAAGCCGAATTTCTCCAAAACATAAAAAAGGTATCCCCACTCGACCCTGTCAAAAGCCTTCTCAGCATCTAGACTGATCCCAAACTCAGGGCTGTTGGAGTCTGAGGGATTGTAAAGAACATTAAACAAACGTCTAAGGTTAGAAAAGGCATATCTCCCTTTAATAAAGCCTGTTTGATCCGGGTTAATTACAGATGGCAAGACTGTTTCCACACGCATCGCTAAAAGTTTAGCAAGGATTTTATAGTCCACATTAACAAAGAAATGGGACGGCATGAGCCACATTGTAATGGGTCCTTATCCTTTTTTAAGATCAATGATATAGATGCCTGCAGTAGAGAGGGTGGGAGGGATCCAACTTCCAGTGAATGTTTATACATATTTGTCATGAGCGGGGCCAGTTTAGGCATAAATTTACACTAGAACTCAACAGGAAACCCGTCCTGTCCGGGACACTTAGAACACTGCAATTTGCTGATAGCTTGTAGGATCTCTTCTACAGTTACTGGTCCCTCCAGCTGAAGGCTATGTGTCTGATCAATTGATGGCAACTTAAGATGATTGAAAAAGGAGTCCAAAGCCTCAGTGCTAAATGCACACTCAGACGCATAAAGAGATGAATAAAAGTCTCGAAATTGGTCATTAATTATTTTAGGGTCCGTAGAAACACGGCTTGATTCTGGATCCGAGGATTGGAATGTGCAGCTGCTGCACTACGAAGCTGATGGGAGAGCAGTTTACTGGCCTTTTCCCCATACTCATACTGGGAGTACTGACACTTCAACAACATCTCTTCAGTCCGAGCAGGGGACAGGTGATCAAACTCAGTCTGCAAAAACAGCCTGTCATTATAGACCTCTGGTGCCGGGCAGACAGCATACAACTCATCTAATTGCGATATGCGTATTATGAGCTCGGACAACTTTGCTTTTATTTGATTTGCCTCAAAACCAGCATAAGATATATATGTCCCCTGATAAAAGCCTTAAACGTTTCCCACAAAATGGAGGGTGATATTCCTGGTGTAATGTTTGTCTCTATAAATAAGTCTATCTTGGAATTCACAAATGTGATGAATTTATCGTCTGACAGCAAGCGTGTGTTCAAACGCCATGGAGCTGATGGAGAACTCTGGGCCACTGCTAAATTTAGAGTCAACGGAGCATGATCTGAAATGACAATAGCACTATGAGAGCAAGAGCGAATCTGTGAAGTAAGTCGACTGTCCAGTAGAAAAGTAATCAATACGAGTGTATGTATGATGAACAGGGGAGAAAAAGGTGTACTCTCTACGTGAGGGATTGAGAAAATGCCAGGCATCAATAACAGAAAATTCTTCAAGGAACATATTAATAATTTTGGAAGACTTGGATTGCCTACCAGGCTTATTTGAGGATCGATCCAGCGGCCCGAGCCAACAATTAAAATCGCCACCAAGAACCAAATAGTGGGAAGACAAGGTCAGGAATTTTAGTGAAAAAAGTGCTGAAAAAATTTGGATCATCCCAATTGGGAGCATAGACGTTGGCAAAAATAAATTTAGTGTTCAAAATACTACCACTTACAATAATGAATCTGCCATTCTGGTCCGCTATAACATTAGAAGAAACAAATGGCACTGATTTGTGTATTAAAATAGCAGCACCACGAGCTTTGGATTTAAATGTAGAGTGATAGAGTTGGCCCACCCACCCCTTACGAAGTCTAAAATGATCTGAAATTTTAGGTGTGTTTCTTGTAAAAACACAACCTGGGCGCCCAAAAATTGCAAAATGGTGGAGGACCTTGCTCCTTTTAATAGGTTGGTTCAGACCTTTACAATTCCAGCTACAGAACTTTAACGAGTGACCTGCTTGTTGATTATTAATATTTAATTGCGATACCATGTTAGAACATAGATTTGAAAAAAACCAAAGCTGAGCGATGAAAAACACAGAAAAAACAAAGTCAGTGTACAGAACAGTACAACATAAAAAACAAAAAACACCCAAACTTCCCCCGAAATGCTGAAGCATCTTCCCTAACAAGATGCGCACACCCCCCACCAAACACACCCCTGAGCACTTCCTCCCAACCATTTGAAGTCCCAGTTGAGTTCAAGCTCCTTGCAATACAAGGCAGAGACAAAAACAAGGATTGTATGAAAATATATTAGAACGAGACATCCTATAAATCCAGCTCACCTCTAATAAACATAAGTATGTTACTTAAAAAAAAAATACAATAAGATACAATAAAAAATAAGAAAACAGTGAAGAAAGAGAGAAAAAAAAATAGAATAGAATATTTTACAGCAATTAACCAAGATGGATATATCAGCCCAATGCACTAAGACACTTATGTGTCTTGAGAGGCAGAGCCCCCCAGGATCTTATTGGCAAAGTCCGTGACAGACGCAGGATCAGTAAACTTACGTACAGCTCCCATCTGGAAGTGTCACCCTCAGTTCTGCAGGATAGAACAGGCCGAACTTAATCCTAGGACAAGAGTGCAGAAGGCGCTTGACACCAGTAAACTGTGAACGTTTTTAGCCACTGTAGGTGTGAAGTCTGGAAAGATGGAGATCCTTCTGCCCTGGTAAAGTAGAGGAGAGTTTGCCCCTGCAAGACATAGCAACTGTTCCTTAACATGGAAGTAGTGGACTCTAATGAGGAGTGGACGAGGAGGCGCTCCCTCTCTGGGGCTTTGGTCCAAGGGACCTGTGAATCCGATCTAACAGAGGTGCTTCATTCAGTTTCAGAAGATCTTGCAGGAGATGGGAAATAAACTCCCTAGGGTTAGAAGTCTCCAAACCCTCGGGGATGCCAATAAGGCGAATATTATTGCGCCTTGATCTTCCTTCTAGATCCTCACATTTAGCTTGCAGTTGTCTGACCTCCTCCGTTACAAGGTTATTATCGTTAACGAAAACTAACGAAATAACGAAAACTAGCAGTGAAAAAACATTTTCGTTAACGGAAAAAAAAAATAAAAACAAAAAAAGGAAAACTAACTAAAACTGTAATGAGTGTTCACAAAACTAACTAAAATTAACTGAATTTATAGCAAAAATGTGTTTAGTTTTCGTAGATGTGTGTGTGTCATACAATAGTCAAGGGTGAAAATGAAGTTTAGTTTCCAGGTTTTTTTCTTGCTGTGTCTCATTATGCCAGCAGGTGGCAAGTACGTTAGTCGAGACTTTGAATATGACTGTGTTTTGGATAAAGCAAGTGTCTTGTAGTGGAAAGAGACAAATTATGAGGGACATTTCTAAAGGGAAAAAAATCCCACAAACCTTAAAGTGCACTTGAAAAGCTCACACAAGAAGGCTAACCTAGCTTACCTTGAGAAGGTAAGGAGCACACTCAACCCTCATCCCCAGAAAACAGAAGCTAACACCAGGCAAGGCAGCGTGATGCATCCCGAGACAACTGGGATATCTACATAACTGTGTGAGTCATTGCCTTCAAAAAGTTTATCAATTCACTTGAACCAAAATTACGAACACCCGGTGCTGCAAGAGTTAATAATCTCATTGGGGGCAAGATATACATTTTATAGTTGCCTGGTATCAATGGTTGTTTCATCTGCCCTAATTTATTTATTTATTTAAAGAACCCATAGGTGGGAATGTGAGTTGTCTGTCTCTGTGTGTTAGCCCTGCGACAGACAGGTGACCTGTCCAGGGTGCAGGGTATGGTAGCTGGAATAACAACATACCCAAGGATAAGCAGAAGAGAATGACTGATATGATGAACTGGGATTTTGTTACACTTAATTATTGCAAATACAACTAAAACTATAAATGAAACTAATCAAAACTAAACTGAAACTAAGGATTTTCAAAAAAATAAAAACTAAACTAAACTAGCAAACAATTGGTAAAAACTAATTAAAACTGATATAAAATTGAAAATCTGAAGTCAAAACTAAATAAAAATAAAAACTAATGATAATTGCAAAACTATTAAAACCCTGCTCGTTAGAACACTTACAGCAGATTGAAGAGAAGTCAGGTCGTCACTGCAGGTTGTAGCTGAAAGCTCTAAATCTTTAATGGTGGTCCTTGAGCATTAACGGTGGCCTGTAGGGTGGTTATAGCAGCTTTAAACTCAGCCTTCACAGATGATAATTCTGACCGCAGTGTATGGGTCACTGTATCGATCTTGCATTCAAGCTTGTCGCAGATGTCCCATTTCAGAGCCTCCAATGCTCTGGTAAATGTGACTTCGCCGAGCGGTGCGCCCGCACCCTGCTCGTGACTGCTCTCCATGATAGCCACGTCACGCTGAGATTCGCGACTCAGCTCCGGGCTCTGTGAACCACCCGCGCCGGCCTGACCCCGTTTTCGACGTTGCTCCCTCTTATCTGCCATTATACAAAAAAAAAAGAATAAAGGGCAAATGGTGGGACTTTTAGTAGGAGAACTTGATTGTCCGGACGCAGCCGCTACGGTCGCCACAGCCAACCAGGAAGGAAACTCCTGCGGCCTTTCCCAGGAAGTTGTCCAAAGTAGGTTTCCCGACCTCAGAGAATGAAAAAGTGAAAATAAATAAACAAGCAGGTACCCGGCGGCGAAAAGGGTTATTTAGAGCCCACAGGGCTGATATAGAAAGTGCGGATGCGTCTTAAAAGAATATTTTTGTCACTGCTTTGCGGAGCCCCGGGAAACACGTCTTCACACCATAGTGTCTCCCATTAGGAGTAATGTGATGCTATCGAGGTGTGGGTTATTTTTAACACAATGGAGGAGCAGCCTTAGAAACTGTTATCACCTGACTCGCCTACCACGTGCGTGTGGTGTTACTAGGGTCACAGCAGGGCCGTGCAGAAATGTTTGAAGGAAGCGAGTGCTCAAAGTTAAAAAGTGGCACATAGAGCCAGACTGAATAACAGCCAGATCCTTTTATTTAGCAAATATATGATTAATAGTTAAATGTTATTGATGAGGGGCACAGGCAGGACTCCACATGCAGACACACATAAAAAAAAAATGCCTCAAAATTGCCTTTCTTCTGTGCACGTGTCTGCACAGAAGAAACTGAATCTTTCCAGGGTGGGCACTCTTTTTTGTTTTTATAGCACAGTTGACGTTTGCTCTCATTCTGGGGAAAAAATGTTTTAATGCCGGTTTGATTGAAGTCTCCTTCTACAATAAAAAATTACCTCTGGATGTGTGGCTTGCAACTCGATGATGGTCTGGTAAAGAACACTTGAGGCCTTCCTCATGTTTGCATTGGTAGCATGTACACAACCATGATGACTGTGCTGGTAAATTCCATATGCAGGTAAAACCATCTGCATTTAACAGTGAGCAGCTCTATGTTAGGATAGCAATGAACTGAGACTTGTGTTATTACACCATCTGTTGTTATTATAAATACATGGGAATACAAAGGATTTACCACTAAGAGCTTGACTCCTAACCAAAATGTTATTACCACCTGCAGACAAACAGCATCATCGGGTATGGTCAGAACCATGGCACAGCAGTCTCACATCTCCTGTTTTGACGTAAGGTCGAGCTTTAGATGGTCCAGTTTATTTTCTAAAGAATGGACATTAGCGAGCAGGATCAATTGGAGCAGTGTTCTACGGGGATTAGCATTTAGCTTACCTGTTAGCCCACCCCTACAGCCCCTCTTATGCTTCCTGTTGCACCATTTCTGTCTCGTCCTATGTCGATTTGTATGGAGAGGGAGTGCCACTGCTCCCTTGGCCACAGGCTGTAGCAGTCCGAAGAGACGTAGCCGATTCCGAATCTAATGCTTGAGAACTGGTCAATGTTTATAATTCCAATAGGAACTGGGGATCACACACAACTACTCGTACCTTCAGCCTGATTCTTTCAGTCACCACCCACAGCTCATGCAGTCACAAAATGAGCAGCAACAAGACTTTAAATGTATCTCGGGACTGGGTCTGCGACCCAGTGTTTTGTGTGCTTTAGTTTTATTCTTTGATTACTGTTATTTTCTCAGAGTTTCCTGGTTTATTTTGAAAGAGTCTTGTGTGTCGCTGTTTGTATCCCAATTCAGAGGCTGCATCCTTTGGAAGACCCGGCCTTCGCGGTGTACGTGGGCCGGGTTCTTTGAAGACCGAGAAGGCCGGAAGTGCAAGGCTTGTGAAATGGGACGGTCTAGCCTCCGTCGCACTGTTCAGGTTGCCTAGTAACCATGATACTAACCACTGGAAATGTTTTATACAGCATTGTTTGACAGAAATGAAGGAGACATTTTTTTTGTTCATCTGTTTGTTTTTATATGAGCTTTATTTGTTTCGTTGAGTATCTGAGGCTGAGACCAAACATGATTGTTGGGCTTCATGTCTGTACTGAACAGTCATTTTAAGATTTGCCAGTAAATAATAATTAGCTAATCTTGTTCATGAGACTAAAGTCATCTCACTTTGTAAATATAATATGGCCAATATTACAGTTAGTATTATATTAATGATTATTAGTTATCACAGCAGTGAACTTGAACTCTGTGTCAAATACTGGGCTTTGACACAGAGATTCAAGTTGCAGTTATTTATATTTCCTATCACCTTAAATCTTCAATCAAAGACAATTATCTTTGACAATGTATATATAGATGTTGTCACGGTTCTGGGTCATTCTGATCCAGCATTTTCAGTTTCTTATGTTTTTGATATTCTTCTGTATTATAATTTATGTTCTGATTCTTTAGCTATCCTGTGTTGATTACTATTATTCTATGTTCCAGCTTATTCTGGTTTAGGGTTTAGTTCTTAGGTTTTGTTCTTATGCCCTCATGTTTAGTTTAGGTTTAGTTATGTGCTTAGTCTTTTCTGCCTCTGTGTTCCCTCTGTGTAAGTCCACGTTTCTTAGTCTGCGTCTTTGTGAATTGTTTCCTGTTTTATTTTGAAGGGTTATGTCTTATGTCAGTGTGTCTAGCTTCGCTTCCCCGTCTCGTTAGCCCTAATCTCTCCCAGCTGTGTCTCCCCCCTGTTTTCCATCAGAAATGGGCAATAACGCATTACAAGTAACGTGTTACTGTAATCCGATTACTTTGTTCAAGTAACGAGTAATGTAAGAGATTACTATTGCAAAATAGCTAATTAGATTACTGTTACTTTCCCGTAAGCACGCTGCGTTACTGCGTTACTGCGTTACCAAAACCGTGATTTTTTTGCGAGAGTGTGTCATGACAATGACGTAAGCTAGTGCCACGTTCATGGCAACAGCTGTGTGCAGATCAACAATGGATAATATATCGAGTGCGGGAGAGAGTATGAGCATGCAGCGTTTAAAGCGTGGAAGTACTGACCTTACTTTGAGTTTGATTCTGTAAAAAGTGACAAAAACATTAGCGTCCGCTGTTCACTGCTTGGAAAGAAAACTTCTTTTTACAGCGAAAAAAACCCCTAAACTTCCGAGCAAGCATCAAATACGCTGCCACTGGAATGTGAAATTCACAGAGAAACTGCTGGATCCTTCCACTGACCGCTGCGACACACCTGCACCAGGGCAAACCTCCGCCTACCCCACTCCTGCTATACAGGTGAAAATAGAGCAACAGGACCGCTGAGTCTTTGATTTTATTTATTTTCTGCTGTGTTTTACTTGCGTCTATTTGAAAGAGTGAGTGTAAACACAAAAAACTATTTCATTCTATATGCTGGAATATGCAGAAAATAGGTTTAAATGTTAAACAAATTTCTTCCAGTCAGAGAATGTTGCATATAATTTAATGTTTGCGTGACGCATAAAGTTAAAAGATTAAAACTAATAAAACAAGTTTTAAAAAGACACTTTTTCATCTGATTAGATTTAATATGATAGATTATGCAGAAAAAGTAGAATTGGGCTGAAAGATCTATCGCTTTATCACCTATTCAGGGTGTAAATCATGTTTTAAAAAGTAACTAAGTAACTAAGTTACTAATTCCTTTTGAAAATAAGTAATCAGTAAAGTAACGGGATTACTTTTTTCGGGGGGTAATCAGTAATTAGTTACTGATTACTTTTTTCAAGTAACTTGACCAACACAGTTTTCCATTCCCTGATTACTCCCCTGTGTATATAAGCCCTGTGTTTGCCTTTGCTCTCTGTCGCGTCTCACTGTGTGCCTGTGTGTTTCTGTGTTCACTACCTTTGCTCAGTTCATGTTTTGTTTTTTTGAGTTGCAACTCAGTGTCCGAGTCCTGTGTTTGGATCCTCATCTCTGCCTGCCCTCACACAGAGCCCTGACAGAACGACGCAACCAGCATGGATCCAGCGGACTCACGTTTCGCCTCAGAGGGGGAGTATCTCACGCAGCTGTGGGATTACTACAGGAGGATAATCCACGCTGTGGACCCCTACAAGAAGCAGCTGGAGTTAGTGTTTTTTGATCATTTTTTGTCGTCCACTACCTCCACTGTCAGTTTCTTGGATATTAAAGGACTAAAACAAATAATACCAGATCTGAGAGCGAGGCTCAGCTTTGAACTGTTTGGCATGGGCGGTCCGGGGAAGGAAAATTCAGCTGCCCTCCTGGAAGCCCTTGCCGCTTGGTATTCTCGGCATCAGCGGCCTTTGCCATCATTATTTATTGCCAAATCACTCGATCCTCCCTTAAAGAAAAGACTGCACCCTCACCATCGTCACCCCACCACACCTCCACTCTCTCCCATGGCATTGGTTGAGGTGGCTGTCATGGGACCTGCAGCACAGTTAGTGGACCTGTCACCCCAGTCAGGCTACACAGACACGGAGATTCTCCCCAGGGCTTCCCAGAGGCTGAGTTTGTGACTGTTGCCACCTCTGGACCCCTGGAGTAGAGCCTGGTGGGCTTCACTCCTCAGTTCAGTCAGCAGCCCCACCGTCCTCAGTTCTGTTAGCTGCTCAGCAGCCACTAGCTCAGTTTCCAGTGTCAGGTGCTCAGCAGCCACTATCTCAGTTTCCAGTGTCCCCTGCTCAGCAGCCACTAGCCCAGTTTCCAGTGTCCCCTGCTCAGCAGCCACTAGCCCAGTTAGCCAGCCGGCCGGCCTGTAGCCCAATTAGCCAGCCGGCCTGTAGTCCAGTTGGCTGCCCGGCCTGTAGCCCAGTTAGCCGCCCGGCCTGTAGCTCAGCCGCAAACTCCACCAATGTTTTCACCTCAACTTCAGTCGCCCTCTGTTCAGTCTTCTGTGTCCCCTGTTCAGTTGCCGCTAGCTCAGTCTACCACTCCACCACCTATTACTCCTCCACCACAATCAGCCCCGCTACCCGTAGCTCAGTCTTCAGCCCTGCTACCAATAGCTCAGTCTTCAGCCCCGCTACCCGTAGCTCAGTCTTCTCTTCTGTCAGCCACTCAGCCACCATTACAACCAGCATCACTACAACCTTTATTAAAGTCCATAGCTCAGTCAGTAGCTTTGTTGGTAGCTCAGTCATTAGCTTCGTCCCCAATTCAGGCTCAAGTGTTGTCACGCATCCAGTCAGCCACTCATCTAAACCCTCAGCCAGGGGTCTCAACACCTTCTGGTCCTGCATCAACTCCTGCTGGAAGCTCTAGAGAGCCTATCCAGCACTCTGTGGCTCCCATGCCACTGTCCGTCTCCGCTGGCAGTTCAGGAGAACTGTTTCAGCCGTCTGCCTCTGCTGGAGGGTTCGAGGGGCCTGTTCCGCCACCTGTCTCCGCTGGAGGGTCCGAGGGGCCCATTCAGCCGCCTGTCTCCACTGGAGGATCTGGGGGGCCCATCCAGTCGTCTTCTGTTTCAGCTGGGGGTTCAGGAGAATCCAGCCAGCATTGTGTCAAGTTAGCTGGGGGTTCAGGAGAACCCAGCCAGCATCAAGTTCAGTCAGCTGGGGGTTCTGGAGAGCCCGGCCAGCATCAAGCTACGTCAGCTGCTAACATAGCTAATATTAACAGTGCAGTGAAAACATTTGCACATGACAAGTGAAATAATATTCAGTACTTTTAAAAGTTTAATCTTCGGCTGCCCCGCTTCACCCATCTGCCGTTTTTTTTTTTTTTTTTTTTTTCGAAAAAATTATCCACAGCCACCGCCGCACTATGAATTATGGCGTAGGTTGGGCCACGAAGGATACACCGACCCATCATTCAAATTCGGGGAAATGAAGGATGTATTTTCGGATGCATTTGCAGAAGCAATTCCTTGTGTCAGTCTGTGAGTAAGGACATTATGTCATTGCAACATGCCAAAGTGCAAAAATAACATGTTTTTCATATATCTTTTAGCATGTGAACTATAAGCTGAAAAAATTTTAAGGTAAAAAAAAAAAAAAAGAACAGTTTTAGCTCTTTATCAGTGACGTACTTCAATGCATTTTTGTATCTGTTACAGTTTATTTTCCTACAGGTGTGACATTTGGCCCAATCCCAAGTCATCCCTAAGATTTAAGAGTTGGTTTCTTCTTTCGTGCTTATTTAAGTTTAGTTTTTTTCTTGTGTTTCATGGTTGCCCTGGTCAACCTGTGGTTAACATCACAGCACTATAAACTGTGAGTAATGCCTTAAGTCAAAGTCTGCAGACATACAGACTCACAGAAAATATTCAAATTTTGTGAGACTACAGGCTCATCCAGTTTCACTCTGGGACAGCCTTCATGTCTGAGCAGGGACAGTGGGATTGGACTTTTTACTGTCATCTATAAAACATTATATATTAAACACAATTCTAGTATAAAGCATAACTGCAACATGTGTATAACATAGTGATGGGTAGATGAGGCCTCATGAAGTGTTTCAGCACATTCCCCAAACTGTATCAACACTGTGTCGACACAGTGTTGCTGTTTTGCTCCATACTGACACCTGTTGGACCTTAAATATCATTGCAGGCAACTTACTTGAGACTCACAACAGACACTGATTCAATGACCTAGTCATACTTGTACACTGTAAGGTATTGTACTTTCCATGGAATCATTTTATATCTTTTACGTTTCAAATATTGTAGACATCTTTAAAATATATTGTGAATGACACTAAGTGAAAATTAAAATGAAAGTATTGTGAATGTAATATTACCCATTTGACTCAGAGTTTATTATAAAATTCTATTCAGAAAAATAAGTTTATCCAATGTTTTTGCATTCAGTCTATTGCGTTTTTTTGACACCATTTCCCCAGCTTTGGAAAACTCACAGGCACAGATGAAGCTGGGGTACAAAAACTGTAAAGCCAGGTGGAAAAAGTTCAGATAAGATGTTTTCCTATTCCCCCAGTACGTTAAAGGATCCTCTGATCTTGGAATGTTTCTCTCCGACACTCTCCACAATACTAAGGGTTGGCAGTCCTCTATAATAAAATTCAGGACTGCCTGGTCCAGAATAGTCTTCCTAGATGCTTGATTTCAAAATAATAAAACACATATTAATAAAAAATATATATATATGATAAAGCTGTTCAGTGTCTATATAGGCCGACCTGTGTTCATTCTGGGTGTGTTTGTCTCCTCATTTTCATGTTTGGCTCTGTAGGGGAGACCGGGGATAGTTGTAACGTGGGTCAGTTGTAACACTTCCAATTTCTCCAATCAGGGCTAAGTCTCAAATGATGTGATTCATCCTGTGCATGCCCAATTCAGTTCTGCTATCACATGTGAAAAATCAGCACATTTTGTCAAACACAGACAATTTAACACACAAAAAAGTAATTTGTATGCCAAAAAGTAAGTTTTTCTACTTTATTTCAATTTCTAATAGCATTATCTGCTTTGCAGTTAAACTCCTCAAACTTAAATTATGTTATTTGTATGTCTATGGGGATATATTCTGTGTAGGACTTTAGTGCTAATGTTTTAGCCGTTGGCTGTAATGTTAGCTAGTTCATGGCTATAGGAGTCTGGGTCAGTTGTAACAGCAACAGTCTGGGTTAGTTGTAACAATAATGCAGATGTTACAACTTACCACACTATTACTTTAACTTATATTAAACAAGTTGGGGTCTATGACATCAGCAGAGAGAGGTTCACTGGTCGCCTTTGTATATGCGGTTAATGCCATTGGCAACACAACCACTGTTTGTGTTCCCACACATACATTATGCAGACCACTGTGTCAGAGATGGACCAGTAGGAAGTATTGGTAGTGGAAATAAATCAGGATGGGTGCAAGAAACAGATTTCCTCATCTTTCTGAAGCACTCTGCAAACCACACAAAGGTAAGCCATGATAAAAAGTAATGGAAATGCGATGCTGGTGCACAACTACATTTTTTCAGCTTCATTGTTATGTTCAAAAGTTGGTGCAAGAGTTGTAGGTTATAATGCCCACTGAGCCAATGAGGCCAAACTCAAGGAAGACCAACCAAAATTAATGAAATATTCAGTTGCAGAAAATTCCATCATTTGTCTTTTTTGGGGGGTTGGAATATGTTCAAAAGCTAGATTTCTGCATTCTGTCACACACACAGCTACATAAATGGCTCTAAGTGCATCCATGTGTTGAATAAAAAAGATTACATGTTAATGTTTTGTCAGTACCCTTATTTCATTGTGTTACATTTCACCCCAGGATGTGTTACAACTAACCCAGACTATGGGGTTAATTGTAACATTTCACTCTTTGTGTTTGAGACCATACCATGCAATGGGTAATTGTGCTGCAGAGAAAATAGCTGCACTATTTAATAGCAGAGACATGCAAATACTTTGCATTACATTTTGGATCCACTACCTTAAAAGAGCTCCAAGCTACAGACAGAAATGTCAAAAATGTTACAACTATCCCCGGTCTCCCTAATGCCTAAACATTGAAGAGGTGCTTGTGTTTGTGTAAAAAAGCGCCGCAGAACAGATGCGACATTTAACCTGCATTAAATGAAATAAATAATTTACACTTCAAGTCACATTGTTGTTTTTCCTATTCTGATAGATTACACTGAAACAAAGACAGACAAACTATTTGCAGTTAAAAGATCAAAATGATCCCACACAGCAGAAACATTTCTTTTTCTTTCGGGCTCCATTTTGTTATGGAGAGATGTGTTTTTTGTTTTTTTAATCCTTGCGAGAGTAATTTCGTGGTTTTTTGTGGCGACTCATTCCGTTGACAGATGCGGATGCGGTACTTTTTAAACACAGTTTGGCGCGTTGGCAATGATCGATACAGCAGCTGTATCGATCACGTGACTTTTTCTTAAAGCGACGCACGCACCGATACAGGCTTCGCTAGGTGAGCTTGATACATGTGTCGGTGCGTCAGTGTTGCAGGACCCATCACTAGTATAACATACTTCCCAACACAGTATAACTAAACATGGATAAGTTTCTCTGGAGTTTTCAGTCAGCTCTCTTTTCTCAACCTTCCTGTTTCCGATACAGCTGCTCTTTTTTAGATTGTAGAAATCACATTCAGGCCTTTTACATTTGTATACCTCTGATTTTAACAGCAACCTCAAACTTACAGAGAGAAAAAAACAAGGAAACAAAAAACTTTAGCGTCAAAAATTGTTACGTTCATGGATCTGTAACAATGTTACCTGATTTATTACTCAGTGTAAAAACCCACAAAGTACTCATTCATTTACAAATAGAAAAATAGTCCTTATTTTCATGACTTCATTCCAGCTAAGCTAATGAAACAAACAAAATTGTCAATATTGGCAAGATGTAAATGTTCTATAGTCAAATAATATTATTAAATAAGAAAAGGAGCTGAACGAGGCAAAAAAAAAGCTCCTGATAAATCTGCATGTTTCCATATTTTTTTTTAAATACGTATCTCTTGCTTTGTGTTACTTTTTGTATACCTGCCTACATGGATGTATCATTTTCAACCAAATAGCTGTTTTATTACTTGTAACACTCAAAAACATGAAATAAAAAAACAGAACACAAAACAACCCTTTAAATTATAACTAGAAGAAAGCTGAAAGCTACAAAAACAAAAATAGACAAACATGTCAACACAGGTGAAAATACAAGTCAAAAACTAAGATCACAACTGTAACTATGGCAACACCAGCACAAACTTTACCCATCATTTGCCCTGCTTACTACAGTTAGGTCTCTGTGACTTTGTCTGCTCCTCCAAAGTGACAGTCAAGTTAAAGTGTCAAATAAGAGGACATCCAGCATGCATTGAAAGTGATGCTCCAAATTTATATCAGGTAAGGTTTGGGACTGTTATGGTCTCATTTATGGCTGTTTCAGTTATCAAACAGTAGAAGTAGAACAGGACATAAACAGTGCAATGTTTTCTTGTCCTCCCTGACCTCCTCAAGCAGATCTCTGGCTCTGCTCACTTTCTTCTCTATCATCTGTGTAAGTCAGCAGAGGTTGCTGTCACAATGAAACAGAACTATGGATCCTAATAAACTGCACACAGACAAAGCAGTGACGTCCACAGAAGGACAGAGTCTAAAGTCTTGAAAGAGACGCTGCAAAACAAAACAAGAGACTAGAGCCTATCAAGAAAACTAGAGAGTGGAGGTTTGGGACTGTTATGGTCCCAAACCTCCATAAAACTGCAGTTGTAGTTTCTACCAAACTACAACTGCAGCTGAACAAATGAGCTGTTGGTGAAACTTTACACTCTGAAATATTGAAAGATATAAAGGATGAGACAGCTCAGCACAGCATGTTATTAACTTCACACATGAAGTGGTTCAGTCCAGTCAGACTTCAGTTTTGCAGTCACCGTCCACATCCTGCTTCTTTGACTGGTCGTCACGGTAACTCTGGACTGTCCTCCATCGAATCCTGAAGTCTGTCAGTCCTTCTGACAGCATGAGGCCTGACGGCTGGAAAAAATATGCAGATGATTAAAAACATGAAGCATAGTTTGAACTTGTGTCAAGTTTGTGTTGGTGACTGAACTGCTGACCTGCTGTGAAACCTGCTGCTGGATCTCTGTGCTGTGCATGTCTGCCTCTGACTGAAGCTTCATTTTCACCACTGTTTGCTTTGTCACTGCTAAAAATGAACCACATATAAAAACACAAACATTAGTGTTCTACATGATGACAGGATCTTACAGTGTTTGCATTCTGGACCTCACCTGTGAAACAGAAAAGATAGTTACTGCTTGTACAAAAGTCATCATCCCATTTCCCTGACATTAAATTAAATGCTCCACAGTATTGGTTTGAAAGGTAGTTATCAGGCACAGAAGACCTCCAGTTAGTGAATGTGGAGGTTGTGTTGTCAGACCAGAAGGCCCAGGGATCCCTGTAGAGGCCAATCCACACATACTGAACCCCTGATCCATTCAAAGTGAGTGTGATGTTGGATTTCTCCTCTTTGCTTCTTATACTGGTCAGGTCTGTGTGGTATGTCCTGCAGTACGACTGAGCCGCTGACCAGGAGCGACTCTCCATCACTAAGATGTAACTTGTATATTTGGCTATAAAAGATTAAAAGAAACAAAGAATTTTGAAACAAATGTTATGAATCTCATAAAGTTGTAGGGATAACTATGGCAACAAATCTTTTTCCTACCATTGTAACACAGGAAAGGGTAAGAATCTCCACAGGGTCTGTCATTCATCTGTGTTTGTCCCTGAAGAGCCACACAGTATTCCTTTGCATTTAGACAGTCTGGTTGGCCGTTAGCCCAGATCAAAAATTCATGTGTACTGCCAACATAAAAAAGTTTTCCCTCCATGGACCACTTCCAGCTGTAACGATCATCATAGAGCCCTATCCAAGACAAGGCATTAATCCTTGGTGACACTGAGAGAAGCAGTTGGTTGATGTTGCTGTTGTAGATGGTGACCAAGTCAGTGAAGTGTTCTCTGCAGTAACTCTGAGCTTCAGTCCAGTTCATCAGCTGATTCACAAAGTGGTATTC
>NW_027052536.1:0-24856 GCF_036321145.2 Pelmatolapia mariae | reverse complement strand
CACAGACTGTTTGTTGAAACCCTCTGGCAGAACCAGCCTCCAATGACAAAGGATGGGACAAATGAGATGGTGTGGAAGAGAGCCAGAGAGCAAAAACTCCCTTAACAAGAAGAAACTCTGGCAGAACCCAGACTCAGTGTAGGGCATCGATTTGCCATGACCAGTTGAAGGTGAGTGGAGGAAGAGAGTAGTAGTGTCTCCAGTCATCCAGGTAAGTTAATCCCAAGTGACTTCTCAAGTCTTATCAGTTCAGCTTAAACTGAAGTCAGTTCGTTGAGCGACAAAAACTTCCACTGAAAATGCTACGTCTAGGTGAACAGAATCAACCTTTTGGGGTGTCTCATAATTAAATGCAGAGGGGTGTAAAAACATGTCGTGAGTGAAAAGTATGCCCTAGTCTGAGAGGCAAGTGCTCTTTTGGAGAGTTTTGATACTATGAGGTCCTTAAGACAGGAAAGGCCAGCTTAGTTAGCTTTCAGTGTCTCTTCACTACTTTCTGCTCTCCTCATATCTCTGTGTTTCCCTGTCGAGTTTCCATCTTTTGTTCAGACTGGTTACCGGCTGTATTCTGCTGCTCCTAGTGTCATTAACACTCAGCGAATGTCTTGGATTTTGTCTTAGAGTGTCTGCATTTGATGACATATATCAGTATATCAGTGTACACTGGTCCCTTGTTTATCGCAGGTGTTAAGTTAAAAAAATAACCCGCGATAGGTGAAATACGTGAAGCAGCCAACTAGATTTTTAAAAATTATTATAAATGATATGAGGCTGTAAAATCCCTCACTCACAACTTTATACACTTTATACACAGCATGAACATTTTCACAGTTTTCTCTCTTGTTTAAACACTCTCAAAAGTTCAAACCTTGGCAGAAAAATAAGTCAGTATTATAGAATGAAACTAAAGATCAAACCCTGTTTTCAGGTTCAGAACATGGGAATAGAGCAGCTGCCAGGAAATTCAGCATTAATGAATCAATGGTACGGATGTGGAGGAAGCAAGAAGAATAAGTTGAGTAAAGTTTGACTTATCTGACTGTTTTGTTTTGCTTAATGCATCTTATAATCCAGAAAATACGGTACTTCTACCTTCCTTTAGCATGTCCAAGAGGTTCCAACTTTTGTGCGCTGGTTAGAGCCAGGTTGTAACAGTTAGCATCTTCCTCTGCCTTTTGGGTGCTACCGCAGGTGCCTTTGATGCTGCAAAATGTTCGTCGATATTGTTGCGTTTGTTGGGAGAAAACTTACAAAGATACAGTACAGCACTTCAGAGTCACACTGCTAGCGATCGAAGATTTGTGTAAATTTGACACACTGAACGCATTCTGTGCTGTACAGGAGACATGGCACGGAATTGATTGACAATGCTCTACAGCCACAGCAGCGCTGTAAAAAAAACAAAAAAACAAAACAAAACATGCAAAATTGGACAAAAAAATCCTCGAAACAGCAAGGCCGCAAAAGGTGAACCGCGTTATAGTGAGGGACCACTGTATATCAGAACTGTGTGTGTCAGTAACATGTGCGTGTTCTGATGTTAATGATGAACTGATGTCGGAGTTGTGCTGAGTAGACTTTGAATCAGTGAAAAGTTGTTTGCTGACATGTTCTTGTCATGTCTGCTGTCCCTGATCTCTCTCTATTTGATCTTCTCTGATCTCTTCAGACTCTGGGAGGCTGTGAATGGGCCCAGTCTGTTCAGGCAGACTGGGGTCAACTGCAACCAGTGAAACCAGTCCAAGTAGAGCTGGACCTCCGTGTGTGAAGCTGATTTTGACCAGCAGGATGCAGAGCTTGGCTGCGGGCCTCCCTCAGCCCTCCAGGGGGCACTCTATGGAGACATGGGGCCTCCAGTGTGGAGCAAAGAGTTCAGACTTTCCCATAACTATCAATGTGTCTGTGAGTCTCTCAAGTTTGTCTAATCTCCCTGCTCACTGTTTCCTAATAGACATATCAAATGTGAGCACAGGTGCTGAGTTTCCTCTAAATAATCCAGTGGTGCGCTCTACTGCTTTTGTTGTGGTCGTAATTTAATGTTTCCCTCCTGAGTCACACTCAAAAAAAGCTACCACACATATGCTACTATTTTAATGTAACAGTGCAGAATTTAACATGGAGCATCTGAGGCAGATAAATTACCTAACACAATCCATGTATGTCTTGCAGGCAGCAAAGTTAATTTTTACAGTGAGTGGGGCGGTTTACAGTGTTTCGGGTTTTATTTAAGAGTGAATGAGACACTGATTCACTGATCCACTTTACTGTAAGGTAAAAACCCTACAATAATGCAACAGAGAAACCCCAATATCAGACAATCCTTTATAAGCAAGCACTTGGTAACTATGGGAAGAAAAACTTCCTTTTAGAAGTGAAGAAATCACTGGCAGGACCAGGCTGAGGGTGAGGATAGGAAGACGGGACAAAAACACCCTGTGGAAGAGAGGCATGAATTAATAATATTTACAGATTAAATACAGAGAGGTCTATAAACACAAAGTGAGAGAAGAATTGGCTGAAGAAGAAACTCAGTGCATCATGGAATCCCCAACAATCTAGGCCTATTGTAGCCTATCTATGGGAGGATTCAGACACCTGATCCAGCCTTAACTATATGGAAAGTTTTAAGCCTAATCTTCAATATAGAGAGAGTGTGTAGAGGTCAAATCTTTGTGTTGCATTTGCAAGGTATTTTTTATGTTCTTTAGACTTTAGATTTTCACTTCAGTGGACTAGTTTAGTTGGGACTAATAAGAATAATTTTCTGCAGAAGAACAGGCTGATAACCAGCTGTGTGTGAACATTTTTCCTGTTACAGTCAGAATGAAAAATATCCTGGATATGCTGACCTCACTCCGTGGTACACAGGGCACAGCAGATGGACTGCCCGTTACTCTCATGATTAATTTTCACAATGAAAATATTAGTTTAATATCCAGAAGTCTGTACAATCTGTTTCATAGTTTCTAACAAGCGTTATCGCTTTAACAAAGATTATGCGTGTATACACAAGCCATGCTGATTATTGAAAAGAAAAACCACGAAGATCAGATGTTAACCAGATTTCATTTTAATTCTACTAATAATCACAAATATCACACAAAGACTGCAAAACCTACAACAGCCAGCTGGTGTTTAAAATGCAGCTGAATAAATATTTTGAAAAAGACAAATGAATTTTTTCCGAAGCAGGTTTGACACCAGACTTCAGTATCTATCAACATACAACATGCTGTGGTCTAAATGTTCTCTTTCCTTCTAAACATGTTTTTAATATTAGTTTTAATTCAAAATTCATGTTTGAAACGAGTATAACACAAATGAACATCCAGAAATAAATATCCAACAGAAATAACCTAAATGAGTCCGGAGTTCGACCTCCGACAGGTGAACATTAGCGAGAGTTATGCAAGATCTCTACCAACTTGACCACTTGTGAGGTGAGCTGGCAGCCATCTCTATGATCATTGGAGTACTTTTGCAGATATTGAAAGAATAAGCCACTAAATTCTACAAAATATTAAAAGTGTAGCTTTTAATATGATTTAGTATTTCAAAAGATAAAATACAGTATGGGTCCACACATGTCCAAATGCCTGTGTGTAGGCCTGGTTAGTATTGAGAAAACAGCCATTTAAAAGAATGTCTATCTGGCCAAAGCTCGGTCATCATCAAACCATCATCAAATAATTTATTAAATGTGTTAATAATTACTAAAAATAAGTAACTTATTAATTATTAAATTAATTATTTAATTAACTTAAATTAAATAATTCAACAATATTAAATGTTTTAAATTAAATTAGAAGATTAATTATTTAATTAATTATTAATAATACTGGTCAAAAGTTTTAGAACACCTGAATTTCTGCAGTTATTTTTTGCATATTGTGTCATTCAAGTCCAATGAAGCACCTGTTATGGTACAAAGGTAAGTGGTGGAATTGTCAGAGGCTAAAAGCACAGGTGAGGTTACCCAAAACTGAAAAAATTTATCTTTTAGAATTATACAAAAAGGCCTTTTTCAGGAAACACAAAATGTGTTAGCAATTTCAAACTGATCCCAATGAAGGTTGATCAAGCCTTGAAAGTTAGTGCTGCTAATTCCTACAGCTGTTCTAACTTTTCTATATAACTTAAAGCTCCCTCCTCCCTCTTACAACAAGTTGCAGAAAGAAATAATTGCAAAGACGTCAAAATAAGACAAACAGGCTTTCCAGGACCATGAAACACCCCATGGGACTGCTGAAAACTGTACACAGGTAATATTGACTCGTGAATCAAAATTTGAAATCTTTAGTTCATCACGCAGGTTCGTTGTACGCGGTTGAGTAGGCGAAAGGAAAGTTTCAAAGTGTGTGGCATCAACTGTCAAACACGGAAGTGTGACGGTCTGGGGCTGTTTTGCTGGATCTTGAATCGGTGACTTGTACGGAGTGAGAGGCATTCTGAACTAAGATGACTACCACAGAGTTCTGCATGACCATTGCAGTACCCGTGGTATCTGCCTAGTTGATCAGGTGTTCACCCTACAGCAAGATAATGACCCAAAACATTAGTCTAAGCTAGGCCAGAACCGCCTTAGGAACAAAGAACAAGATGATAAGCTTGAAAACATGGAGCAGAGTCTCCAGACTTAAATCCCATCGAGCTGGTTGGGGATGAACTGGACAGAGGAGTGAAAGCAAAGCAACCTACAAGTGCCAACATTTCTGGGAACTTCTGGAACAGATATGGGAAGACCGTTCTGAAGAATATTTGATTTCTATTGTAGAAAGAATACCACAGGTGTGTTCAGCTGTTACATCTACCAAAGGTGGCAACTTTGATGAGTCATAAGGTTAGAATACATTTTGGTCTATAAACTGATTCCATGATTTCTTTTTTTTTCTAACTACAATTGCTTATTTTGTACTAAAGTGGCATGACTCATAATTTGACTGCATAATTTTCAAAATTGGAAAAATTGGGGTGTTCTAAAACTTTTGACCGGTAGTGTACTTTTATTAATTTCATTCCAAATTAATTATTTAATAAAACAATTTAATTAACTATTAATTATGTTCTTATTTCATTCATTTTGGGACCCTCCAACTGTAGTGAATGCATAAAAATACATAAAAATAAGGCTTTTGGATCTTTAACTGTCTCTTGAAAGGGATCATTCAGATTTAAATTAGGCAAGGTTTGGGACACTTATGGTCCCATTTATGGCTGCCATTGTTAAGGGTATCAAACAGTCTAAGCAGAAACTGGACATAAACGAAGCAGTGTTTTGTTGCTTGTTGTCCACACTTTAATAAGTCAGCAGAGGTTGCTGCCACAGTGAAACAGAAACTATGGATCTCAATAAACTGCATAAAGACAAAGCCTGTGTGGTCTCTTACATAGAAGGACAATAACGATGAATCCAAGCTTATCATAAAAATTTCAAGATGAATCACAAAATTATTGACCAGATCGGTCTAAGGAGCTTGGAAAGAAAAGCGTCTGGGACTTCTTAAAGTTGCTTGAAGACGTTTCACCTCTCATCCGAGAAGCTTCTTCAGTTCTAAGGTCAAATGGCCGAGAGTCCCAGATTAAACCCAGTGGGAGTATCCCCCCAAAGAGGGACAAAGGACCCCTGGTGATCCTTTAATCACATGAGCCAAGGTGTGAAAGCGGGTGTGGGACCTAATCAGCCAGGGTTTCGGGTGAGCTCATTGTTAAACCTGGCCCCACCCTATCATGTGAATTCCTGAGGTCAGATGGCCCAGAATGTGAGTGGGCGTTAAGGTGTCTGGGAAGGGATCTCAAAACTGGATTATAGATGGCAGACAATTGGTGTCGTAAACCACCGCCTCTGTTCAAAGATGGTCGCTCACAGTGGACATAGATGGCCTCTTTCACTCCTCTTTCAAACCAATCTGTCCTCTCTGTCCAAAATGTGAACATTGGCATCCTCGAAAGAGTGACCTTTATCCTTACCTCTACATTGGAGAGACCAAACAGCCACTTCACAAGCGCATGGCACAACATAGAAGAGCCACCTCCACAGGACAAGACTCAGCAGTCCATCTGCATCTTAAGGATAAAGGTCACTCTTTCGAGGATGCCAATGTTCACATTTTGGACAGAGAGGACAGATGGTTTGAAAGAGGAGTGAAAGAGGCCATCTATGTCCACTGTGAGCGACCATCTTTGAACAGAGGCGGTGGTTTACGACACCAACTGTCTGCCATCTATAATCCAGTTTTGAGATCCCTTCCCACACACCTTAACGCCCACTCACATTCTGGGCCATCTGACCTCAGGAATTCACATGATAGGGTGGGGCCAGGTTTAACAATGAGCTCACCCGAAACCCTGGCTGATTAGGTCCCACACCCGCTTTCACACCTTGGCTCATGTGATTAAAGGATCACCAGGGGGTCCTTTGTCCCTCTTTGGGGGATACTCCCACTGGGTTTAAATCTGGGACTCTCGGCCATTTGACCTTAGAACTGAAGAAGCTTCTCGGATGAGAGGTGAAACGTCTTCAAGCAACTTTAAGAAGTCCAGACGCTTTTCTTTCCAAGCTCCTTAGACTACAATGACCTGGATGACTGAGAACCTTCACAGACATATTGACCAGATCACTAAAATAATTTCTACCAAACTACAACTGCAGCTGAACAAATGAGCTGTTGGTGGAACTTTACACTCTGAAATATTGAAAGATTTAAAGCAGGGGTCCCGAATCCCAGTCCACGAGGGCCGTTGTCCGTGCAGGTTTTAGATGTGTCCTTGATCCATCACAGCTGATTTAAATGGATAAATCACCTTCTCAACATGTCTTGAAGTTCTCCAAAGGCCTGGAAACGAACTAATCATGTGATTCAGGTGTGCTGACCCAGGGTGAGATCTAAAACCTGCAGGGACACCGGCCCTCGTGGACTGGGATTGGGGACCCCTGATTTAAAGGATTAGACAGTTCAGCACAGCATGTTATTAACAGCTGGACAAAATGTGCAGATGATGAAAAACATGAAGCATAGTTTGAACTTGTGTCAAGTTTGTGTTGGTGACTGAACTGCTGACCTGCTGTGAAACCTGCTGCTGGATCTCTGTGCTGTGCATGTCTGCCTCTGACTGAAGCTTCATTTTCACCACTGTTTGCTTTGTCACTGCTAAAAATGAACCACATATAAAAACACAAACATTAGTGTTTTACATGATGACAGGATCTTACAGTCTTTCTGGACCTCACCTCTGAAACAAAAAAAAAACCTCATTGCCATTGCACATGCCATCAGCCCATTTCCTTGATATTAAATCTATCAATCCACAGTACTCAAGTGAAAGGTAGTTATTAGGCTCAGAGGCTTCCAGTTAGATCATTACATTAAGGAACCTTTTAAATACAAGCGCGCTCATGCTCACAGGTGTACACACAGGTGATCACACACACAAACTACACCCTTTTTGGCTCCTACCTCAAAGCACACTGTGCGCTGTCGATCTTACGTGCTGCACAATAATGTTTAATATTAAGTATTTAGTGTTATATTCCCATATATCATTGTGATGTTGTTTATTCTATTACTCTCGTTTTCTTCTGCTTGTTTTCTTTTTTCTTTCTCAACAGGTGATCCAGGGTGATCGATATATGTATTTTTTGTCTGCTTATTTTGTTGGTTTTTGTTTTTTGCCCTTTATCCCCCGTCCCTCTTCTCCGCTGTTTTTTTTGTTTGTTTTGTTTTGTTTTTTCCCCCCTCTTTCTTTCTCCCTTTTCTTTTCCCCTGTCCCGTATCTAGCAAGTAAAAAAAATAAAATAAAATAAAATAAACAATAAAAGGTAAATCAAATGGACCATTACGGCAAGGCTGGGATGGTCCATTTGGTAAAGTAAATCCGTTGGGCATCTTTCTTCGCCTTTAGACAACAATTCTGATGGCAAAAGAAACAAACGGGACAGGTTTAAAAAAAAAAAAAAAAAAAAAAAAAAGAAGGCTTCCAGTTAGTGAATGTGGAGGTTGTGTTGTCAGACCAGAAGGCCCAGGGATCCCTGTAGAGGCCAATCCACACATACTGAACCCCTGATCCATTCAAAGTGAGCGTGATGTTGGATTTCTCCTCTTTGCTTCTTATACTGGTCAGGTCTGTGTGGTATGTCCTGCAGTATGACTGAGCCGCTGACCAGAGAGGCTCTCCATCACTAAAATGTAACTTGTATTTTTGCCTGCGAAAAAGGATGAATCTCATAAAATTGTAGGGATAACTAGGGCAACAAATCTTTTTTCCTACCATTGTAACACAGGAAAGGTAAGAATCTCCACAGGGTCTATCATTCATCTGTGTTTGTCCTTGAAGAGCCACACAAGTATTCCTTGCTTTTACACAGTCTGGTTGGCCGTTAGCCCAGATCAAAATTCATGTGTTACTGCCAACATAAAAAAGTTTTTCCTCCATGGACCACTTCCAGCTGTAACGATCATTATAGAGCCCTATCCAAACCCACTCATTAATGTTTGGTGACATTGAAAGAAGCAGTTGGTTGAGGTTGCTGTTGTAGATGGTGACCAAGTCAGTGAAGTGTTCTCTGCAGTAACTCTGAGCTTCAGTCCAGGTCATTTTCTGGTTCACAAAGTGGTATTCTCGTGAGTGGGGAGGAAGAGTGGAAAGTCCTCCTGAGAAAAATAAAACACAGGTTTTTTATTGTGGAAACTGGGCTGTTAGACGAATCACTGAAAAAGGCAAATTCACAAAATAAAAATTGCAACCATCTAGCCAATGACTTTGTTTTTGTACAATTCTAAGGTATTTGTACTTTACTAAAGTTTTTTACTTTTATTCCCAATTTTTTTTTTACCAATATTTGTACTTTTTACTCCTTACATTTTCAAAAAAGGGCTCATTACTTTTGGTTTAATATGAAGGAAGTTTGTATTTTGCATCACTGTGAGCCTTAAAATCTCAAACTTACTATGGTGTATCCATCAGTGGGGCTTATCACATACAAAGACATAAAAGAGGCTAAAATTACTTTTTTAATTTCTTACTCTGAGTACATTTCAGATCCTGTACTTCACACTTTTCCATCAGTAAAGAAGGTGAATTAGTACTTTTACCAGATAACAAAAGTATGTGCTCTTTTACATAAGTCAGGAATGTCTGTGTTTTTGCTACCTCTGAGGTATGATTGTGATATTTTTCAAGGGCAATCGTGAAACTTCAATCGTGAAACTGATCAATGATCAGCTGATCGGCTTTTCTGTCGCGACTCCCGTCTCTCTTGTTTGTTTGTCGCCCACTTTTCGCCAGAGAGAGGAAACCAGCGGATAATTATAAGCAGCAGGTTTAAGCTTGATAAGCTGTTGTGAGAATTTATTGAATATTACTTTCTACACCAGAATCCTTTTTCGTGTCTGTAATTCATCGAAGAGGAGTAATAAGTTTAAAGATGACTGTGTTTGCAAGCCACGCAACGTTTCTAAGTTCACATCGGCACCCACTAAGCATGAGACTGAGTTCAATGTCCCCCTAGATACTGCTGTTCCAGCTGAATTAAACAAATCTGAAACTGTAAACTCTGTGTGCGTCATCCCAGAGACCGTTAACTCTGTGTCTGGCAATTCTGGGTCAGTTAATTCAGAGCCTGCATTACCTACCCTCATGCCCATGTTTGAGAATGACTGTTTTTCCTTTGCTCCTCCCAGGTCAGCAGTAATTACTACACAGTGTAGGAATGGTTTAGCTTATTTTAGAGTTTAGGAATGTGTTAAGATAGAAGGTAGGATTATTGTAGAGACACTGACACTGCCCTCAATGTAATAAAGGCTTGACTGTGCCTGAACTTAGGAGTAGATCTTAGGAGACCCTCCCCCAGTTTGAACTGTGAAACTAAGACAAAGAGGAGTTAATGCTGAGTGGAAATTCCCCAGAGGATACCTAGGTGGGGGTTTCAATATTTGTAACTTGATAACTGTGGTCTGGAACGGAGATGGGTTTTTATGACCTCTAGGGAGTTACTACATAGAGACACACACACTCACAGTGCTTCAATTGTTACGCACCCACACCCACATGCACACTCACTCATGTGCACACACATACACACAGGTATGCGCACATAGTCACTCATGAGCACTCACATAGACACGCGGGAACGCGCACATGTAGGTATTCACATGCTCGCACACACACAAACATGTAAACATAGTGCTTAGTTTTATGACACCTCGTAGAGGGTGTAGAAGGGGGGTCACTTATACAAAACTGCATGTAACGGACAAAGGAGTTGAGATCTGCAGAGAAAGTCCGGGGTTCTGTACATCTCCCTTCTAGAAGCTATAATCCAGGGGCGATTTTAGCCCATTTTTGGGGGTGCTTCAGCACCCCCAAAATGAATCAAAGCACCCCCAAAGATTTCTTACTTATTTTTGACAATATTTGCTGTTTGTGTGACACACTACTAAAAATATAAAAAGCATACAGTACTTGGTTGAGACGGAACATTTTAACAACAAAAGTATAGATAATCTCTCCCCCCTCCCAAAATGGTTTGCTCCAGCTCGCCCCCACTCTGGCTCTAGGGTCGTTGCTGCCAGAGCGATGGTAGCTGAGACGCAGCGGAGCGGAGGTGGAGTGCCTGGATTAAAACAGGACATATTAGCAGCATTTAACCTTCAGTTACTCTTTATGTAGTTAGATAGGAGTCATGTTTCTTTTTAGCTGAAAAGCCTTACACCCAGGTAACCTGCAGTGTTGAAAACCTGTTTTCCAATGATGTTTGCTACCCTACAATCCGTCCTACTCTGTAGTAAATTCAGCGACATTTGACCGTCCCGTTGCTCCATTGAAATGTATATCGCCTATTTAAAATCTAAAACTTAAAATTGTCCGTAGCCTGCTGTTGTTACCACTGTCCTGTTTGAAAAGGATACTAACTAACTGACTGGATGCCCATTAACCTTATAACTCCTGTTGTGTGTGTGTGTGTGTGTGTGTGTGTGTGTGTGTGTGTGTGTGTGTGTGTGCGTGCGTCTATGTGGTATGGATGGACAGTTGACCTGACACTGTACCTGGGCTACAGGGACATTTCGACTTTTTGCTGTGTATTCATGTGTCCCCCTAAAACATGAATTGTAAATGCATTTTTAAGTGTCTAAATAATAATTTTTTCTACTTCTTTTGAGGTCATTATTTATTCTTTTGACCTGTATTTGCTTAAACTGTAGTGTAAATTCATTTATTAAACTATAATTAAAAGATTTTCTGATTTTCTTAAAAGTCCACCTATACCACTCACCTGATTTTTGTGTATTCCAGTTTATTGCACAGCGACGTTTCGAGTTAGACTGGATGTGTGTAAGTACTACAATTTAATACACATTTTCAATACACACGGCCGGAAGTCATTGTGATTGGTAGGCTATATATATAGGCGGTACCTACCGGAAATGATTTCGCGCGCGTGCCCTTTAACAAGTACATGTCGACGGCAATACGAAGACTGATTAAAAGCACAAAGGTAAGCCTTTTTTAATGTAAAATGCACCATGACTTTAATACTATATGAAATTATAGGTGCACAGGCTTATATTAAACTGCTTTAATAAATGCTTTATGGACTGTTAGCTAGTTTTTGAAGAAGTAAAACTGCCTCAGCGTTTGTTATTGAGTAAATAAAATTAGGGCTGATGACTAACTGCGTCAACGCGATAAAGCGGGCTAACCCGTGTTAGGATTTACTCGATGTTAAAGCATTAATGTGGCTTAAACGTGTTAATGCCGACATCGCGACTAACGTGATTAACAATTAAACCAGCGCAGTCTGAGTCAAAATCCCTGATGTCGCTGGTCATCTAATTTCGGGCAGTTTGTCCAATGTCTGTCCATTCTGCTAACAGCCCTAAAATAAAAGCAAAGGGTATAAATGTATTTAATCGTGTATTTATTTATATGCCTGAAGAAAAAAACTTCTTACAGTTTTGATGCCTAAGCTTTCTCAGGTACTTGTATCACTCTCTGCAGTCGCCATTGCAGAAATGTCACATGTCGCCATTTTGAGAACTAGGCCTTTAACATTTTAAAAGAAGGCATAAATTAGGACTATGAATAAGTCAGCTGTGTTTATTGCTGTAAACTACACTACTGCTAGTTCTACTACTACTGATGATGATGACAATGATGACGATAATCGTAATACTTTATATGCTTTGGTAATACAGGCAATCAAAACGTACAAGAGAACATGCGAAGGAGACGCATTCCTCCACGGGAGGATGCAGTCTGTCATGTTTTCTGCTGGAAGGGACAAACTGGGACTTGATATCCACTACATAAATGCCTTCAAAGGTAAGTTGGTCTTTAGTTTGGATTAGATTTGGAGTTTGTCACTTTGTCTTTTGTCACTCACTTGGTATGCCTCTGCAATTCAGGTCGGGGCATTTTCACGACTGTTCCATTCCAAAAAGGAGACTTCCTTTTGGAATACAGAGGTAAACTCATAACAAAAGACGAATGTGAGCGGAGACACAGAGTTTATCATGACAGCCTGAAGTTGTTCATGTTTGAATTCAAGTTTGATGGAAAACTCTGGTGGTGCGTATTATATCAGTGTAGTTTGATTAAGATTAAATTACACTTTGCTTTTGATTTATGAAAAAAAAGCTTCCTAACTAGTTAAGCTAATACTTTTTTGCCTAACCCCACAGTGTGGATGCATCTCAAGAAGATGGGTCATTAGGCAGACTTGTCAACGACAACCACATCAGTCCAAGTGCTAAGATGAAAATATTAAATATCAATGGAAAGCCCCATCTATGCTTATTTGCAAGCAGAGACATAAGTCCAGGCGAAGAAATAGACTATAATTATGGTGACTCGGATTGGCCCTGGAGATGCAAGGTATTTCTACAATTGTACTTTTTGGAACTGATAAATTGCATACCGTAAGCCATTTTTACATTTGTACCTACTCAAATTGGCTTAACGTGACTTAGGGCATCTAGTTTTCCATTGAAATTGAGTATCACCTACTGTGCCTGGGGTCACTATAGCAATGCAGCCGAGCATCCAGTGATATAAATGCCACAGCAAGCATGGATGTCAAGGTGACACAATGCCTGCTGCTCAGTCTATACTTTAGTGTTCAATTCAGGGATCATGCTGTTAATTTTGGTAGCCATTTCAAACATTTCAGAGTTTCAAAAATGATGGCTTGGATTTTCATGAAGGAGGCGCACTCATAACTTATCGAGTGACACCATTGACCAGCCACCTGTTGGCATTCAGTCTGTCTATGTCAAATTTTCTGATCACTTTGGATCACTTGGAACCTTGGTGCAGTAGTTACTGAAAAACTACATGGTACTATAACCCACTGGAAAAACCGGGGTAGGTACTAATGGAAAACAGGCAATTGTGATTGCTGCCACATCAGAGCCCTCTAAAAGCACTAAAAAAATATCAGCAGGTATGCAGAAATAAAAAATGGCTTTCGGTTTCTAAACGTTAACAGTGATTGATGTTTAATGTGATTCTAACCTCTTTAGTTAGATTCAGTTTAAATTTTGTCCCTCGGGGATAAATGGGCCCTAGTGATAGTTCGTTGCTGCTACAGGTGATTGTTTTACTCCTTTAGCAATGGCTTAAAAAAGATTAAAGAAATCACACAGACTATTTTTCTCTATATTCTCTATACATGACAGTGAATATTTTAAAGACATTAGCTTGAAATTTATCATTCTCATAGAGTTTCTTTAATGTTTCAAAAACCTCTTCAAAAATGCACTGTATTTTCATTTTCTATCTGTTACACACGAAGACTGAGACCAGCCAGATTCAGAAGACTGTGAGCTGCCTAAAGCCACAACCAAACTGCATTCCAAACAATGACCTGGACCTGAAACATCCAGAGCCTGAAAGGGTAAATATAATCCAGTGTACCACTTAATGAACTAATAATTTAATCTATCATCATTCTTTATGGATGCTGTGTGTGTGTGTGTTTGGCAGTCACCTGGGTGTAATGTGATTTACATGGACCGTGGCTTGTAGGTCCTTTTCATTGTTTCAAAGTGCAAGTCTGGATAGCATCTGAGTGTGTGTGTGTGTTAACCACCCAAATGTGACTTAGGAGGACCACACTGTTATTGGGGGACTCCGTCAAAGTTTGCTTCATGGTGACATCACTCTAGTTTTAGGAGGAGTCTTCTCTTATTTTTTGACAGTTTCACCTACAGCATGCAGAACTGACTGCATGTGCTTTGTTTCTATGTTGAAATGGTTTGAAACTCAGGCTTGAACATTAAGATAGATAGTACTATACAACTTCTTAACTTGTTTTAGGCACTTTTTACTGCTGTAGTGCATGGGTTCTCTCTGGCTGTGTACTCTGGCTTCTTCCCACAGTCCAAAGATGTAGCTTATGGGGTTAGGTTAACTGGTGATTCAAAACTGCCCTTTGGTGTGAATGCAAATGCTTCTCCTTCCATGTTAAACTGGTGATCTGTCCAGGTTGTACTGCCCTATGGTAGCTGGTATAGGCCCCAAACCTGCTACCCCACAATCCTGATAAGGATAAGTGGAAGAGGATGGATGATTGCAAAGGAATCAGTTGTTAATTATTGTAGCCAGTATTTTTTCAGAAGAAAACACTTGAGTGGAAAGGTCCCCCCACACATGCAAATTAAAAACAGAAGCACAGGCCTGCCCAGTACTGTTGCAAGAAGAGCACTTGGCCTAATCTTTGTGCCATCTTTTCTTTGTTGCAGGATCTTGATGAAGAAATGCCTCAGCAAGGCTCAGAAGCCATGCATTCTTCTTCAGCGCAAGATTCTGAAGAGGTAACATTGACCTACGACAGATTTTAATGAATGTTTCTCATGCACGATGTGTCCCTTATGCTATTTGCCGATAGTGAAATGGTTTATTCATCCTCTTGAATGATGCATTTTTAGTAATTGTCAGATTACTGTTCTTTTGTCTTCATTTTCTATCTGTTACACACGAAGACTGAGACAAGCCAGATTCAGAAGACTGTGAGCTGCCTAAAGCCGCAACCAAACTGCATTCCAAACAATGATCTGGACCTGAAACATCCAGAGCCTGAAAGGGTAAATATAATCCAGTGTACCACTTAATGAACTAATAATTTAATCTATCATCATTCTTTATGGATGCTGTGTGTGTGTGTGTTTGGCAGTCACCTGGGTGTAATGTGATTTACATGGACCGTGGCTTGTAGGTCCTTTTCATTGTTTCAAAGTGCAAGTCTGGATAGCATCTGAGTGTGTGTGTGTGTTAACCACCCAAATGTGACTTAGGAGGACCACACTGTTATTGGGGGACTCCGTCAAAGTTTGCTTCATGGTGACATCACTCTGGTTTTAGGAGGGGTCTTCTCTTATTTTTTGACAGTTTCACCTACAGCATGCAGAACTGACTACATGTGCTTTGTTTCTATGTTGAAATGGTTTGAAACTCAGGCTTGAACATTAAGATAGATAGTACTATACAACTTCTTAACTTGTTTTAGGCACTTTTTACTGCTGTAGTGCATGGGTTCTCTCTGGCTGTGTACTCTGGCTTCTTCCCACAGTCCAAAGATGTAGCTTATGGGGTTAGGTTAACTGGTGATTCAAAACTGCCCTTTGGTGTGAATGCAAATGCTTCTCCTTCCATGTTAAATTGGTGATCTGTCCAGGTTGTACTGCCCTATGGTAGCTGGTATAGGCCCCAAACCTGCTACCCCACAATCCTGATAAGGATAAGTGGAAGAGGATGGATGATTGCAAAGGAATCAGTTGTTAATTGGAGTGAGAGGCTGTCGCAGGGTATCACACTGACAGACTCTACCACACTCACACCTATGGGCAATTTAGAATTACCAGTCCAGCTAACCCCACTAACTGCATGTCTTTGGGCGGAATCTGTAGTTCCCAGATACAACTCGGGTGAGAGGCACTGTACACCCATCATATTTGGAATAGGTTCCAGCCGCAAGGATAAGCAAATAAGGAAGGATTGTTTTTTTTAATTTTGTTTTTGGTTTTTTGTTTTTTACTCTGACCCACTCCACACAGATAAGAATGCATGTGCCGTTTTTAAGAAGTTGCAGTGTTTTAACTCAATTAACTATTCTAGATAACAACAAAGTGAAAGAATCAATTCCCCTAATCCCAGTAAAATGGTTCCAGTAGAAAAAAGTGAAGAGGTTGATTGCCTTCAAATTTTATACTGGGATGAAGTGTATTAGTTGATATCTGCAACTGAATTGAAAACACCTCACCTTTCCAACTGTCCAAAACAAATACAGTCAGGTCCATAAATATTGGGACATCGACACAATTCTAACATTTTTGGCTCCATACACCACCACAATGGATTCCAAATGAAACGAACAAGACATGCTTTAACTGCAGAGTGTCAGCTTTTATTTGAGGGTATTTACATCCAAATCAGGTGAATGGTGTAGGAATTACAACAGTTTGCAAATGTGCCTCCCACTTCTTGAGGGACCAAAAGTAATGGGACAGAATAAGAACCATAAATCAAACATTCATTTTTTAATACTTGGTTGCAAATCCTTTACAGTCAATCACAGCCTGAAGTCTGGAACACATAGACATCACCAGACGCCGGGTTTCATCCCTGGTGATGCTCTGCCAGGCCTCTACTGCAACAGTCTTCAGTTCCTGCTTGTTCTTGGGGCATTTTCCCTTCAGTTTTGTCTTCAGCAAGTGAAATACATGCTCAATCGGATTCAGGTCAGGTGATTGACTTGGCCATTCCAAAACAGTCCACTTCTTTCCCTTCAAAAACTCTTTGGTTGCTTTTGCAGTATGCTTTGGGTTGTTGTCCACCTGCACTGTGAAGCGCCGTCCAATGAGTTTTGAAGCATTTGTCTGAATATGAGCAGATAATATTGCCCGAAACACTTCAGAATTCATTGTGCTGCTTTTGTCAGCAGTCACATCATCAATAAATACAAGAGAACCAGTTCCACTGGCAGCCATACATGCCCACGCCATGACACTTCCACCACAATGCTTCACTGATGAGGTGGTATGCTTAGGATCATGAGCAGTTCCTTTCCTTCTCCATACTCTTCTCTTCCCATCACTCTGGTACAAGTTGATGTTGGTCTCATCTGTCCATAGGATGTTGTTCCAGAACTGCGACGGCTTTTTCAGATGTCATTTGGCAAACTCTAATCTGGCCTGCCTGTTTTTGGGGCTCACCAAAGGTTTACATCTTGTGGTGAACCCTCTGTATTCACACTGGTGGAGTCTTCTCTTGATTGTTGACTCTGACGCACATACACCTACCTCCTAGAGAGTGTTCTTGATCTGGCCAACTGTTGTGAAGGGTGTTTTCTTCACCAGGGAAAGGATTCTTTGGTCATCCACCACAGTTGTGTTCCATGGTCTTCCGGGTCTTTTGGTGTTGCTGAGCTCACCAGTGCGTTCCTTCTTTTTGGGAATGTTCTAAACAGTTGTTTTGGCCACGCCTGATGTTTTTGCAATCTCTCTGATGGGTTTGTTTTGTTTTTTCAGCCTAATGATGGCTTGCTTCACTGGTAGTGACAGCTCTTTGGATCTCATCCTGGCAGTTGACAGCAACAGGTTCAAAAAGCAAACAGCACACTTGAAATGAACTCTGGACCTTTTATTTGTTCATTGTAATTGGGGTAATGAGGGAATAACACACACCTGGCCATGGAACAGCTGAGAAGCCAATTGTCCCATTACTTTTGGTCCCTTAAGAAGTGGGAGGCACATATACAAACTGTCATAATTCCTATACTGTTCACCTGATTTGGATGTAAATACCCTCAAATAAAAGCTGACAGTCTGCAGTTAAAGCACATCTTGTTCGTTTCATTTGGAATCCATTGTGGTTGTGTATAGAGCCAAAAATGTTAGAATTGTGTCGATGTCCCAATATTTATGGACCTGACTGTAAATGTTGCAATATTTTGCTAACAGTGTCACAGTCATCGTCTGGTGTGCACAACAATATCATCTTTGGACAAGTGCATTCAGTGTGTGGGACCGGTTTCCTCCCTCAAGTGGCTTGGCTATAAGTGCAAAGGTGAGACACTTAGTGAATAGGTACAGTATATAGTAAAAAGCATTAATAGAGTTCAAGAAGTTAAGACTAGCTGAAATGAACACTGCTCCCTTTTTAATCAGTGGGTGGTCACATCTAATTAAAGAAATGTAGTATTACCTCTTTGGTGCAGGACCTTGTAAAAATGGTATACTTGGGATTGTCCTCAATTCCCCATTCCATAACATAAACTGCTCAAAATAATAAAGGGAACACTTAAACAATGCGATGTAACTCCACAGACCACTTCTCAGCACCTATGCTTTCTGGCTGATGTTATGGTCACTTTTGAATGCTGGTGGTGATTTCATTTTAGTGGTAGCATGAGACAGAGTCTACAACCCACACAAGTGGCTCAGGTAGTGCAGCTCATCTAGTGTAGCACATCAATGTGAGCTGTGGCAAGAAGGTTTGCTGTGTCTGTTAGTGTAGTGTCCAGAGCATGGAGGTGTTACCTGGATGTGGAGTAGGCCATAGGAGGGCAACAACCCAGCAGCAGGACCGCTACCTCCACCTTTGTGCAAGGAGGAACAAGAGGAGCCTTGCAAAATGACCTCAAACAGGCCACAAATGTGCATCTGTCTGCTCAAATGGTCAGATGGCTTGAGGGTCCAGCGTCCACAGGTGGGGATTGAGCTTGCAGCCCAACACCATGCAGGACCTTTGACATTTGCCAGAAAACACAAAGTTTGGCAACTTCGGCACTGGCACCCTATGCTCCTCACAGCTGAAAGGAGGTTCAAACTGAGCACATGTGACAGTCTGGAGATGCCGTGGGGAACGTTCTGCTGTCTGCAACATCCTCCAGCATGATCATATTGGCAGTGGGTCAGTAATGGTGTGGGGTGGCATTTCTGTGCCTGCCAGAGAGCCTGACTGTCATTAGGTAAACAAGATGAGATCCTCGGACACTTTGTGAGACCACATGCTAGTGCGTTTGGCCCTGGGGTCCACCTAATGCGAGATGACACTGGACCTCATGTGGCTGGAGTATGTCAGCAGTTCCTCCATGACAAAGGCATTGATGCTATGGACTGGCCCGCCTGTTCCCCAGACCTGAATCCAATTGAGCACATCTGGGACATCGCGTCTCACTCCATCCACCACAAACTGTCCAGGGGTTGGCGGATGCTTTAGTCTGGGTCTTGGAGGAGATCCTTCAGGAGACCGTCCGCCACCTCATCCCGAGCATGCCCAGGCATTGTAGGGAAGTCATACAGGCATCTGGAGGCCACACACATTCAACTACACACTTTCATGCCATTCAACTACCTGAAGAACAAAGTATTTAATAAGAATAATTCATTCATTCACATCTGGGATGTCCTTTTGGGGGGGGAGGGGGTTAGCAGTGTATGTGTAGTCATTAAAATATCCTTAAGTGTGAACAGTTTGTTTTTTGGGTTTTTTTCAGCATTTGACATTACTGCAATGCTTTGACAAAAAACTACTTCACTTAAATAGAACTGCAAAGCTAAATGAAGTCTATCAAAATGTGTTTCAGTTTGTTTAGGGGTCTGGCACAAATCCTGCCTTGCAAAATTGTCAAATCAGAATTGTCACCAGTCAACACAGGTGTGTATCCCATTCATATTTGGCTTGACTTTTTTTCAGTTTATTTTTTTTACCTGTCTAAAGTATTGATCAATTAAAATAACTTTTATTCTTACATTCCAGAAAGAAGAAATTTCTGAATATTCAGGGCAAGATGGATTGCCACATTCAGTTCTGGATCAACTATCAAGCGATGATGATGGCAACCACAGCATATCAGAAGAAGAATATGTGCCAGATTCAGAGTCATATGATGAAGATTCAGATGAAGACATCTCATTATTGCCAAGCACATCAAAAGGTCTGCTATGCCAAGATGACATCTCCAAAGCGCATGAACAATCAGATTCAACGAATTTAATCCACAACTTGACAAAGGACAAGCAGAAGATAAAAGTGAGCTTTGCGAAACTGAATCAGAAAAAATGACTTTAAGTAAAAGAAATTACTGCTATTTTTGTGGCAAACCACAAGCTAAAATTTCCCGCCACCTGAAAACGCACAAAACAGCTCCTGATGTTGTGCATGCATTTTCCCTGCCTAGAGACTCAAACGAGCGTAAAAGCCTGTTAGAGAAATTGAGAAATAAGGGAAATTTTAAGCATAATGCTGCAGTGTTGCATGGTGGAGTGGGACCACTGAAAGTGAAGAGAAGACCCAAGATTAAAGCAGTAGAGGGAAAGTTTGCTCATTGCTTTTATTGTCAAGGGATGTATGTTCGCAAGGATCTTTGGAGACATGTCCGCAGATGTCCTAACAAACCAAAAGATGACACGGATAAAGAACCTGGAAGAACCAAAGTACTCGGCCTGGCTTTAACTCTGGAGTCTCAGTGTTATCCGCATGTGTCAAGTGGAGTGTGGAAGGTTCTTGCTGTTATGAAACAAGATGAGATTGCCTCAGCTGTGAGAAATGACTTTACTGTTATTCAGTTTGCCCAGTCCCTCTACAATAAACATGGACAAGACCCAACTAAGTATGATTATATACGACAGAAGCTTCGTGAAGCGGGACGTTTGTTGTTGTGTCTGTGTACAGAATTCTCAGTGCATAACATCGAAGAAGCTATTAAGCCTGCTAACTTCCAGAGAGTTGTGCAAGCAGTAAAGAAAGTTTCAGGTTTTGATGAAGAGACACTGTCATACAAAACTCCAAGCCTTGCGCTGAAACTGGGACATACACTGCATAAAATGTCTGACATTATCCATTGTCGTGCCCTCATGACAGAGGATGAAGCCCTAATCAAGTCCACTGATGCGTTCAAGAAGTTGTATGTCTCCAAATGGTCCGAGATGTTGTCTCACCGTGCCTTGAACACATTGAGTGAGGCAAAGTTTAACAAGCCATCAACATTGCCCTTTACAGAAGATGTTCGGATTCTCCATCACTACCTTCAAAAATCTGCAGAAAGTGCCTTTTGCAGCTTGGAGAACGAAGCCACAGCTCAGAATTATGCCCAACTTGCACAAGTTACACTCTCACAAATCATTGTGTTCAATCGAAGACGTTCTGGAAGAGGTTTCAAAGATGCGCCTCAAAAGTTTTCTTGAAAGAGACAAAACGGCACTCCACACAGATGTTTCCATGGGGCTCTCAGAAATGGAACAGAGACTCTGTAACTATTTCTGTAGAATAGAAATAATGGGAAAAAGGGACAGAAATGTTCCAGTTCTGCTAACACCAAGCATGCTGGATGCTCTGTCACTACTGGTTAATAGGAGGCCTGACTGTGGTATTTGTGCCACTAATATCTACCTCTTTGCAAGACCCCGATCAATGAGTCATTACAGAGGAATGGACTCCTTGCGTGTTCATGCACACCAGTGTGGAGCAAAGCACCCTGAGTATCTAAGATCGACACAGCTCAGAAAACATGTTGCCACACTCTCACAAGTCCTTAATTTGAAAAACAATGAACTTGATCAGGTTGCAGATTTCCTGGGTCATGATATCCGTGTTCACCGCGAATTCTACAGATTACCAGTTCCCACAACACAGCTGGCCAAGATTTCCAAACTGCTTTTAACACTGGAAAAAGGACATCTTTCCCAGATCCAGGGGAAATCACTGGATGAGATCGAAATTGAAGGTTTGTATTGAAAGGAGCAAATATTAGGGCAGTAGTTGAATATTAATGCTTTATCAACAGAATTAAAACCTAAAAGCACAGACCATTCTGTTAAATGTCCATGATTTAAGGTTCTTGAAGTCTGTTGTTTCATCACTTTGCAACATTTGGCAAACTGCAGAGTGGTGGCCTTAAATAGTAAAACTATGTACTGTGAAAAAATATAATTTCCAGTATTTGTTCTGTATTTTGTCATCTCGTTGTTAATGTGAGGTTTTTGGGGGGTTTGTGTTTGTGTTGGGGTTTTTTTTCCCACAATTTCTCAGATGAAATTGCATTAAGTGATGCTGAAACAAAAGGACAGTGAGAGTGAATCAGATGATGATGACACAGCACTCACAATGTCGGCGTGTGGCACCAGTGAGCCTGTACATGCAGTAGCTGATTCCACAAACACAGCGCAGCTCCAAGACACTGTAGATTGTGGTAAGTTACCACTAGCTTGGTTTCTGTGGATAAAATGTTTGTTACAAATATTAAAACTTAATCAAATTGTGTAATCAGCAGATGAAGAACCACTCATAATGCCTGCAGCAAGTGAGGCTGCTGCTCCCTCTGAAGGTAAGGGGTGCAGTTGGTTCTCTAAGCTTATGGACACGTTCTTTGTAATTGCGTTGCAATTCTGTCTCTCTACACCACCACAATGGATTTTAAAATCAAACAATATCCATATGTGTTAAAGTAGACTTCCTGCTTTAATTCTAGGGATTTGACGGAATCATCACATCACAGCCATTATGCATAGTCTATTATTCTCAGAAGCTCAAGGGTAATTGTATAGCTGACAAACAATTTAATGACTGGGTGAGGCCTGTCTACAGACTACTTCATGGGACATACTATGGTGCTTGCATGATGCATTCTCATTATCCAGTTAAGTAAGTAAAAAGGTTGATTCTGTTCATCTGAACGTAGTTTTTTCAGTGGGAGAAATGTTTCGTCACTTAGATGTTTGTGCTTTAAGGTTCTTGAATTGTTCATCATCTATTGTTTCATCACTTTGCAACATATGGCAAACTGCAGAGTGGTGGCAAAAAGTCACTTGGATGAGTGACAAAATGTTTCTCCCCACTGAAAACGCTACATCCAGATTAACAGAATCAACGTTTTGGATTTACTTACCTGGATGATTGAGCATGCATCAAGAGACTTTTATTCAACTTTTTATTCAGTCTTTTATTCACAGTGGAACACTAAATGTTGTCTCATTTTAGAAATTTGATAAATTTTCAAAGAGAATTTTAGCTCGTTTTGATATTGATGGTACCAACACATTTCAGAAGTTAGGACAGGGTAGCATCCATTCTTTTTACAAGCAAATGATTTTGGGTTTTTTTTTTGTTTGTTTGTTTGTTTTAACTACTACTACTTTATATATCTTCCAGATAAAAATGCTGCTCAATCCCACAATTCCCCGAAGAGCTCCCAAAAACATGTGGTCCAAGGCTGAGGTTGCTGCAGTGATGAGACATTTTAAAGACCACATAAACGAAGGGAAACTGGCCACCAAAAATGAATGCAGTCATTGCAAATTGGTAGAAGATCCGATGTTGGCAGGAAGAAACAGTTCAAAACATACGAGATTTTGTAAGAAACAGAGGATTAACTGCAAAAAGGCAGAAAAAAATGAACTAAAATAACTGTTTAGCCAGATGTGGTTTTACATCTTGATCAGATGGCCAAACTGTTGTTAAAACTGAGTTATTGTGCAGCAGGCTGCCTGATGTTCTGTTTAAAAAAAAGTTCTTGTTAATTACAGAAGTAGTTGTATTTCATAATTTTTTTATTTAATTTATTTAGTTTTTTTGACAGGTTCTTATTTTAATATATTTTTTTTGACAGGTTATATTTAAAATAAAAAAATATAAATGCATATTTTCTCCCCTTAATATTTACCTTTAAACTTCTATATTTTTATATTTCTGTGGTTAGCGTGGGCATTTTTGTCCATAGGGTTAGGGTTAGGGTTAGATTTCTTTTTTTATTTATGGTTAAAATTAATGTTCAGATCCATTAATTTTATGGTTAAAATTAATGTTCAGATCCAAGAACACTAATAAAATGATGTCCCAGTAATCCTGTGTCCTGTCAGATGTGTATTCATGGTAATGATGAGCTATTTAATAATGACATCACTGTCCCTTTAAAGTCCCGATATTGGTTTTTGTGGACCTCATAAAACACATCGTTGTCAAGTGGACAATGTCTCCACAAAACACAATAGAGTCTGGTTGGTGTGTATCAGTGTATCTAGACTTCTATAGGGAGTGTATTAGGTCTGAAGTGACCCAAATTTTTTTCAGATTTTTCGAACACTTTAACCTCGCTCCCTTGGCTCTAAGTCCTCTGGAAACGGTAGTCCCGTAAACCACCGCCGGGCGGATTGACGTAGTATAGTCCCGCCATACCACATACACCCGTATGTGTGTGTGTGTGTGTGTGTGTGTGTGTGTTTGTGTACAGAGAGACAGCTAGGTTCATAATGGATATAAGGAAGTTTTTTCAAAAACAGGAGCCACATTCAGGTAAAAGTGTAAGAACAAATGATCCATCAATAAAGGATAATGTTGGATCAGTGTTTCAATATTTTATATCTTTTATTAGATGTTCATGTGGTTTGGTTGAAAGTACACTGAGAGAGGACTTTTTATTAGTGATCTTAATAATATTTTTTTTTCATATTAATGTAATTTTTCATCTAATTGAATACAATCTATTTGTGTATGACTGTCAGTCCAAAGAGGGAGAGAGGAAAGAGGGGAACGTGAGGAGAAAGTACAAGGTCAGGAAGAACCAGGTAAGAAAACAGACAGGGAACAGTGACAGGCAAAACAGAAACTATTAAACTGACGAAGAGAAAAAACCTGATTTACTCATACAGTCTGGAAGTTGTGTTCTCCCTATATTAAAGCTGCTATACAGAATCTGCAAAACAAACTGGGTTGAAACATTTTTGACTCTCTTTAACAACATTCCAACATAACAATATCATTGATTGGGGAGATTAAAATTAATGATATATTTTTATGTGGTTCAGCCACAACTCTACTAAAACCTCAGCCAGTAATAGGTAGGCCAACTTTTGGACTGTCCAGT
>NW_027052535.1:0-23358 GCF_036321145.2 Pelmatolapia mariae | reverse complement strand
GTAATGCTACTTTACTTCAACACAGATCACTTTTATGTCAGCATTCCTATTTCAGCCTCTCCCTTTTATCTGACTGTGAGCTCATGTCTTGTGTGCGCATTTTAGTGAGCGTTTGAATTTGTGTCATACGACATACAAACTAGCATCCACAAACTTAAAATCTATAAATATTAGTTAGCACTTTATAATGATGTCACGGTATTAAGCACTAGTAATATATTATTAGGGTACTAGTAAGAGCTTAATTCATCATTTATGATGACATTTATAAATACAGATACATCATTATGATTATATATTTATAAATGACACACTAAGGAGGAGTAATGCTCTGTAAAAGATGAACTAAGCACTTGCCAATACCTTATTTAATACTTAATAGTGTGAAAAGTGCTGGCAAATATTTTATATCGTTTTTAAGAAGAGAAACCATCAGAATATCTGTGAAAACTCCAATAGACGGCTCATTTGATCTGACCCATAATGGGAAACTGGTCCAGTATCTAAAAATGCTTTTTCATAAAATGTAGTTTATCAGTATAATATCAGTATTTTATTTGACAAGGGGCTGTCCTGACATAGATTATGATGTAGTACTTGATAGATAGATGTTTGTTTGTCTTATTTAATTATCAACCCTAAAACTGACAAGTTAGCATAGATACGTCAGCCCACTCATCAGCAGTTTTCTGTGGAAGTGTGAAAACGAGGACTAGACCAGCTGGTCCTCTCAGCAACCTCAGACCAAAATCAATTAAATGCTGAACGTCCAGTGTTGCTTTGGCAACAGTTTGAAATGGTTTGCAATTACTCTCTGTTGAATTTTAAAGCGATAAGATGGCCCACTTTACCTCATGTCCCGTTTTTGTTGGGATCGCACGATTGATTGAAGCGCCAAATGATGTTCTTAAAGATCTGCTTCAAAAGACTCCATGATCTGATTTATTTTCTTCTTGAATTCAGATAATTGAAGGTAGACTTCCTTACTTTGTGTTGATTACAAAAAAAATCGATTTTCAGAATTATTTCAGGAAATAATAACATTTTTTATTACAGTGTTATAACTCCATCTGAGTCAAAGTGATCAAAAAGTCATTTCAACATATATTTATAGTAAGGAAGAGAAAAGAACAACAAACTTTCGGTTTGATCACTTTTATTAAAACGTGAACACTTTGAGAGGCCACCGCGGCGTTGCTTGAAGTGCTGTTTGCTGTTGTTGCAGTGTTGTTCGCAGTAGCGGTGCTGATTGTGCTCGTCATGTTTGTTGCAGTCGTGGCAGTGGCAAAGGTGGGAGCGGTTGAATTTACAGTGGAATTTGTCTGGGCATTTGCTGATGCTGCTGATTGATGAGTAAAACATCCGTATGAGACAGAAAGAGAATAAAGTAAAACACTTAAATGAGAAACTGTGTTTTACTCACCGATGGTCAGGATCTGTATCAGAATGGTCAGAAGCATTTTTGATCTCTGTAATGCCTGAAAACCAAAAGGAAAATTGAAATATTTTTACTTTAAACATTACTGTCTAACAAGCAAACGGTCTAAAAAAGAAAGCTGAACAATCTGTTAAAAGTGTGTTACTTACAACACTCCTGTATTTTAATTTCTCTCAGCTCAGTTGTCTCAGTTGTGAACTTGTCTCAGTGCCGAGTCTTCTTGCATCTCAGATGAGCAACTTCGCCTCAAGCTGTGAGTTCTTCCCGTCTTTTATACTGTGAATGGCAGACATGAGGAATGACATGAAAGAGACACCTTTGAAGGATGGCCATTCCTTTCACAGCAGTCACCTAAGTTTAACAAACTGCTCTGTTCATGCGTGCATCTCCAGGCTTGTGAGATTATTGACAGATTACAAAGGAATCGGGTTGTTGACAAAGTGAAGGAACTGTTTACCTGTGTGACACAAAGACAGCCGTGTGCTTATAATGGTGAATTATCTGTTTCAGAGCTGCTTGGCCATTAATTTAACAATGAATCCACCGTATAAAGCATGTCATGTGAAATACATGGAATGGGCACGCAGGTGAAGAGAAGGAGGGTGTGTGTTCAACATGCTAAAGCCATGTCTTGTGATGGACTTGTGTATGCATACTTACTGGTGACGTTAACGTGTCACGACCAAGGTTAGAAGAAAAGTCCCACAGACTCATCTAGTGGACATCATTGCTAAATTAGGCCTAATGTCTTACAGCAGGATGATTCTGCTTTATTCATATAATCATTTTTTAACTGCACTTAAACAACTTCTATTTTTCTTAGGCTGTCTAGAGAAAAACATGTTAGATCTTCTTCCTTCAGAACAAAAACTCCAGACACAAAGAAATATGTTTTGATTGAATAGGACTCTTTTTGTCCCACTCCCCCCCCCCTCTCACTCTGCTCTTGGTGTTAATAAGAGCCCCATGATGTAGTGATTTAGTTAGGTACATTTTGCATTTGCTCAGAACCTGATCAGATGTGTGAAAAACAATTCTCACTGAACTTGAATTGGACAGCAGAGCGACTTTTTACTAGAGAACTTTCTGTACAGATACTGATGAGTTTCTTCCATTTTCTTTAAAGCAGTTTTCAGGAATAGATCTCCATCCTTCAGGCATCCTGAAGGACATTCACAGCTCTTCCCTGGATGTTGGCTGCCTTCTGTATCATCTTTGGCATTTTTCATAGATACGGCTAAAGCAATGGGAAGCAATCATATGTAACTGGTTGCCAGTATAAAAAAAAAAAAAAAAAAAAAAAAAAAAAAAGCACTAAGATTTAAAACTGGCTCTTAAGTTGTCTGTTATATGTAGACACAACACTGGTTCATCCCGATTTTTTTTTTTTACAATTGAATGATTTATAGGTCAGCATTATGTGGGTTAACAAACAAAAAAACGAAAGAACATGTGCAACAGTTTATCTTCATGAATGCATGGATCCAGCCTACCTTGTATCAGTGGTTCAGGCTGCTGCTGGCCGTGTAGCAGTGTGGGGAATATTTTCTGGCCACTGTTTGAGTGTGAGTACTACCTGAGTGTTGTTGTTGACAATAATAACTACAGTGCACCTATCTTCAGATGGCTGCGTCCCGCAGGACACGACAGTGATGCTGTCATGTTCATATGGACCAAAATCTCTGACGAAATATTTCAAGCAGCTTGTTGAATCTACGCCATGAAGAATTAAAACAGCTCTGAGGGCAAAAAGGGGGTCTAACTCAGTACTAGGAAGGTCGTGTCCAGTGAGTGTGTCTAGCCTTTCAATCTTAAGAACTTGATGCTTTTTTTGGTTCAAAAATGTACTTTTGGAAGACAATCTGCTCCTAAATGATCTCAGACTCCCATTTCTGAAGTTCTGAATAAACCATCAGTTCACAGCCCATTAATCATCAAACACAGTTTCACAAATATAAAACCAGCATTATTATAGTTGCACTGAAATGAGTTTGTAGTGATATAAAAATACTGTCAGCCACCAGTGCTCCCCCTCAGCCTCAGTGAAGTTTTAATAAATAAATGAGTGGAAGACAAGAATGAGTCAAAATTCAGAACAGATAAATTTTATCATATTTCTTTCTGGACTTTAAGTTAAATCTTGGTCAGAGTTTTTCTGTTTCTTTGTGGGTTTGCCGTTCTGCTTCTGTGACTTCTGCAGCAGAGCCAGCGTGTCTCGCTTCTCAATCTTTCTGAGATGTTTCTTCTTCATCCTCTTGATCTTTGACGTATTCCGGATCTGAGAAACAAATGAGACATAAAAGTCAAATATGAGCTGATTGGAATATTACAATAAACCGAGAAAGCATTAACACACGAGGGACTGAAGAATATGCCAGTATTTCTTTTAGCTGGAGACAAGTCGACATACCACTTGAACAATCTCAGCTTTGCGTTCGTTCTCTTCTCGACGTTTTAAGTTTTCTTCTCTTCTTTTCCTCTTTTCCTATTAAAACAGGCAAAAACACAAAAACAAGTGAGGTGCAAAGCGTTGACAACACAATGGTCAGGCAGAACTGCATCACTCACTCGGCCTGCCTCCTTACCTCCTTCTGTCGAGCTTTCTCCTCCTTAAGCTGCAAAGAATACTGCTTCACCAGTGCCTTTTCCCGCTTGGCCTCCATCTTCTTTTCCCAAGAGGAGCACAATTGTTTGTCTCTCACTAAAGCTGAAAACCTTAGACGACAAAAAAAGGTTCACACTAAAGTTTTACCAACAACCTTTAGGGCGATCTGTACAGGACATCTCATTATAAACAAAACCTTATTACCAAGAACTCTCATCACCATCACCTTCCTCATTAACTGCCATGTACGTACTTTTCATTCACATACAGTACTATATAATAATAATAATAATAATCGTCCTCACCTCCCCTTGCTCCGGTCCTTCCACACTCTTCCAGATTTCGGTTTTCCCAGAGGAATGGCCGGGCGGGGCTTCTCACTGGGAGCTAGGTGAGGCTTCTTCGGGACCGGCTCTGCTGGAGCAGGTCTGGACAGAGGAGCGTCTCTGCTGCAGTTAACGGTGGACTTGTTTTCTGTATCCGCCGCTGGACTCACTGTCTGCGGCTCTGCTGGTTCCGGTGTCGGCTGCTCTGCCCCGGGACAGGGCTCTGGTTCCGCTGGCATGCTGGACCTGTCCTCGGTCGGACTCACAGGTTTCTCCTCTGTATTTGTTTCCTCCACCTCTACCGGTAGCTCCTGGAGGACTGACCTCCTGCTCCTCCGGCTGGGAGTCCTCACCGGGGCTTCAGAGCCGAGCACCGGTGCGGGAGTCCGGAACGTGCGGCCGCTGCGGGTCCGTCTGCCCTCCGCCGGCGGTTCCTGGACCTGCTCCGCTCCTGGTTCCACCTCATCGGCGGCTTTCTCTTCTGACACGGGTTTTCCTCTTTTTGGCATATTTTTAAATAAAGTAACAGCTCATTACTAAGCCTTACTTCTGTTTCCACGTGTGAGCTCTCCCAGCGTTGTGTACGTCGCGGTATTTCCGGTGTCGACGATAAACAACATGGCTTCACATTACCGCCACCTCCAGTTCTGGAGGGCAAACTACAAATTTGAACTTCCTCTAAGGAGCGCAATTGTTTGTTTGGCTTTAGCTTTTATCATGAAAACTGTGGTGTTTGCTCTTTGTAATACTCATAGAAATGTGACACCATCAATGTGTAGCTTAGTTAGCTCCATCAGTGAGTCAGTCTCAGAGATACCGGTGGATATGATGGTACTACACTGACACCAGTAGTCCAGTAGCAGGGTAAAAAAATAGCCCAGTAAGGAGCAATCTATTAAAAAGCTGACTTTATGTGACTTTAAGGGCTGTGGAAAAATAAGCATAAATTAATAACCTACTTCAAGTTTGGGGCCTCTAGAGTTAGATAGTGAGTGAATTTAGCTTGTCACAGTTCACATATAAACTAATTAAACACACTGGGATTTTGGGTGACTTCTTTCTTTACAGCCACAATCAAATTTGAGAAGTCAGTCTCTTTGGTTGCATGTCTTATTAAGGCGAGGTTGCTGGAAGTGAACCACAGAACACAGAGAGAAAGATCCTGAAATGACGCTGAAATACAAACAAGAGGAAAGTGGTCAAAGTATTTGATGAAGGCTGACTATTTTACTCTTTTTTTTCCTTAAGGGCAGCAAATCTAGTTCAAAAAGAAGGAATAGGGCTTTGTTTGGATTCATCATATCACACCCATGCAAGTAGTAAAGCTTGCAACCCCCTTTTTTGATTTGTTGTATTTTTATATTTCATAGTGCAGCTCATTAATTATGTTTTATGACAGGTATAAATATCAGAAGTTATTAGAAGCAGATATTAAAACTGAGACCTCAGTCGTGCCATTTAACCTTAGCCAAGCTTTAACTGTGGGAGATGTGAAAACATTTTTTCTTAACTAAATATCCTCTTCCTTCTTTGATGTGATTACATTTAGTCACCCTTCAGACCCTGATGGAAGAATCTGACTTTAACGCCAGAGTGACTTCATCACTATCCTGGCAAAGTGTGTTAGTGTTTAGGTGTTACCTAAGATCCACAGTGATGGGAGACAGCTGAACCATTTAACAGGTTTCAGTGAACAGTTTCAGGAATGTGCAACAGCACAGAATGTTCGCAAGCAGTTTTCCAAGGACCAGGACTTCCCTCAGGTAAGTGTTACCAAAACATGGATTCAGACAAGTATTTCCATAGGAACTGGGAGGGTAAGGCTTGCAGTTAACCTTCCAGAACAGATGAGTCTCCGATGAGACTGAGGAAATGGGACAGGAAAGTGCTGTCAGTAAGTGGAAATGCGAAACAGGTTTGTCTGCTTGAGTCTTCCCTCGACCACACCGACTCCTGGAAAAGAACATACATGCAACTTATAGAAGTAGAGAAAGCTAGACAACAGAACTGCACCTGGAGGACAGGAAACTATGACATGATTTGACCTTTCACCTTTTTAGACCTTCCCAAAACTTCCTTTCTGTCTAGTCCAACCATGTTAATCGATTATTAATCAGGTACTGACAGGAACACTGAGACAGGTTTGCTTGTTGTAATTTAATTTGCTGTTGTAATTGTAATTTAATTTAATAACTGTATTTGATCCAAGTCTCTGGTACACTAACTGTCAGTATTTTTCAGCATAAGGATGTATCACCTGAAAAAAGCATATTAGAAGTTGCACTCCAAGCCCCAGGCATCAATAAAGTCAATCCACGTCAAAGCGTACCAAAACCTTCTTAAATAGCACAGCTCTGCCCTCTCTCACTTCTATCTGCTGTAAATTTGAAAGCTTTTGATTTTTTTTTGCAAGGTCCCAGAAGATAGACTGTTGCACATGTTACTGCTCACAGCAGAAAACAGGCCAAGTGTTTTCAAGTGTTCATGGGTGTTGTTTTGTAGGGGAATCTTGCCCATCACAGGGGAACCTGAACTTGTTTTCCCTCCACACACATGGCCATCCCACCGCTCACAGGCTCATCAGCCTTCTGTATAATTATATTGCTTATAAAGAATTCAATATTTTGTTTTAACTGCAATAAGATCAAAGCTTTAAGGAGAATTAGACTGTGCCTGACCAATTGGTGTAAAAACTTTAAGGCCCAGAACTCGTGACTGTACTGCCTTACTTTGTTCTAAAGTTTTTCAGGGTGGGATCTCACCTGTCAGAGGTGAACCAGCCATCCATCCTCCACTGTTTTTATTTTTTTTACAAAATTCTCAAAAACTTGCACAAAGTCTTTATCTCCACATTTTATTTTTTATCTCTAGTTAAACCACATCCAAACAGTTTTCTCACACAGTGTCCCTGCTCACACCGAGGACAAGACCAAGTATCTGTAGGCCACCCCACAGTGTCCCTCATAGGTTCACCAGCTTGGGTGTAGAGAAAAAAGCAGGTAACTAAAAGACACACACACACACACACACACACACACACACACACACACACACACACACACACACACAAAACGATTTCAGTCCAAATGAAACAGCTTACTTGACACACCTTTTAAAGTAAAATGTTACATTGTGAATATTAAAAAAAAAACGTCTTCAGTGCCTTAAATAAAAGGCCCAACACTGCCACCTGCTGGCTTAAAAGCGTCCATACGCCACCAGCATATGACGGCACAATAATAATAATAATAAAAATAATAATAATAAAATTAGGCCGTCCTCTTTTCCTCCTGCCTGGCAGCTCCTTATTCAACATCCTTCATCCAGTATATTCATTGTCCCTCCTCTGCACATGTCCAGACCATCTGTTCCTCACCTCTCTCATGATTTCCAGACATAAAAATATTGTGGATTTAATACATTGTCTTTCTCGTACCCATATTTCCTTCTGCTGTACATTGTATTTTTACTCTATACTGTCAGATTGTACATTTAAAAAAAGGCTTCTATCCCATAGTTCAAAACAATGACTGTCATTATTTCAAACCCTTTGAATAAAAAGCTCAACACTGCCCTCTGCTGATGTAAAAGCGTCCACACTCCACCAGCATATCACGTCACATGATTTCACTTCCGCGAGCCCAAATGAAACGACTCAATGAAAACAGCGCAGTAGATCCAGGGACGTAAGGTCCGTCGCTGACCGTGTGCAGGTAAATACTGCATGTTTTGGTAACTTTGGATGCGCTCCGAGCCTGAAACAGAGCAGCAGGACCCCTGAGAGGACTCGTAATCATGTTGCTGCTCAGAACTGGCAGCGTGCTGCTTCTGATGCTCTTTGGACGATCAGTGAGTAGACTACGCTTTTAAAGATAAAGTTTTAAACTTTTTTCGTGCATGCTCTGCAGCCCCATTACACGAACATGAAATAGGGTGCTGTGATGTGAGATCATAAAGGTTTGTAACATCTGTAGCGTCAAGCTCATGTATCGGTTGTTGTTTGTCAGAGTTTTAGACTATAAAGATGACTGGTCGATACATAGGTTACACTGGAATGCCTTGGGATAACTACAGGATCTTAATGAGACATTTTTTGCTGAGACATCCTGAGATCACCTGAGGTGTCAGTCCTGTGCCATAAAAACATGAACTTGCCAAATTATGACCACTGCAATATACAGTGCTCAGAAACAGCGCTTCCTGGTTTGCTTATATTTTGGCATATTTGTCACACGTACATGTTTCAGATCATTAAACACATTTGTAATGTTAGACAAAGATAAGCTGAGTAAATACAAAATGTAGTTTTTAACTGATCATTTCACTTTTTAACAAACAAACAAAAAAAAGTTATCCAAATGTACCCGGCCCTATGTGAAAAATTAAATGTCGTTCTTTCTCAAATTATGAATATACACAGTCTCATTAGCCACACCCAAGCCTGATTACTGCCAGGCCTGCTGATTCAAGAAATCACTTAAACAGAACCAGTCTGACAAAGTGAAGTCGGCTAAAAGATCTCCAAAAGTAACACATCATGGGACAATCTAAAGAAACACATGAGAAATAAAGTCATTGATGCTGATCAGCCTGGCCATTTCTAAAGCTTTGGAACTCCAGTGAAGCACTGTGAGAGCCATTATCCACAAAAGGAGAAAACGTGGAACAGTGGTGAACTTTCCCAGGAGTGTACGGCCTCGCATCAACAACTCATGAACGGGGTCGCAGAAGAACCCAGAACAAGATCCAATGAACTGCAGGCCTAACTTTCCTCAGTGAAGTTCATGATTCAAGAATAAGAAAGAGACTGGGCAAAATGGCATCCATGGGAGAGTTCAAGGTGAAAACCACAGCTGAAAACCATGTTGATGATCCCCAAGACGTTTGGGGAAATATTCTGTGGATTGATGACACAAAACCTGAACTTTTTGGAAGGTCTGCATAAAAAGAACATAATACCAACAGTCAAACATGGTGGTGGTAGTGTTATGTTCTGGGGCTGATTTGCTGCTTCAGACCCTGAACAACTTGCTGTAATTGACAGAAACATGAATTCTGCTCTCGACCAGCAAATTCTGAAGGAGAATATCTGAAGCTCAAGCTCACCTGAGTTACATAGCAGAACAGTGATCTGAAACACACCAGCAACTCTGAACTCCGAATTCCTCCACAGTGATGTTGCCAGGTATCGCAAATGCTTGATTATAGCTGTTGCTGCTAAGATTGGCCCAACCAGTTATTATGTTTAGGGAGCAATAACTTTTTTCACACAGCGCCAGGTAGGTTTAGATGACTTTTTTCCCTTAAGAAATTAAATCATCATTTAAAATGAATATTTTGTATGTGGTTGGGTTATCCTTGTCTAATTTTAAAATGATATGAAACATCTAAGTGTGACAAATATGCTAAAAAAAGGGAAAAAAAGATTCCGGTGTTGAATCCATTGTGTTGTGATCTGTCTACAGCTCGGGGAATCTCCTTCATTCACTGTGGACTACCAGCATGACTGCTTCCGTAAAGATGGGGAGAAGTTTCAATACATATCAGGAAGTATACATTATAACAGGATACCCAGAGTGTACTGGAAAGATCGGCTGCTCAAGATGTACATGGCAGGCCTGAACGCCATCCAGACGTAGGCTTACTTCCTCTCACTCTCTGTAATCTTCACATATCTGTGGGACTGATGTGGAAACTCAAGCGAATGAACTCAGCTTATAAGTTAATAACTGTGACAGTTTTGCTCTGTTGATGCAAACAAACATATAATCTTAGCACTATGATGCTTTATAAACTAAACTGTTAACAGATTACATGTTGGTGAATCCAAATTAATATACGGCATAATCATGACAAAATAGTTATAGAACTAAGGATGTATGATTTGATTTAAAACTTCATGTTAATGAAAGCACAAACACATCTGACAGGTTTCCTGTTGGTTTAGATGACACTGACGTTTCAGTCACTTTGCAGGTACGTTCCCTGGAACTACCATGAAGCGGTTCCAGGCTTGTACAACTTCAGTGGAGACAGAGATTTGGAGCATTTCCTTAAGCTGGCGCAGGACATCGGTTTGCTGGTCATCCTCCGGCCAGGACCCTACATATGTGCAGAGTGGGACATGGTGAGTGAAAGTGCTTGTTGACTGTGTTTTTATAATAAACTATTAAAGGACACTTAAAACATGCATTTGCCTTTTATTAATTATGTGGAGAGACCGATCCCTCCATCGATCTTAACCGCTTCTTACCCGTTCATCTACACAGTCAATTCCAAAAAAGCTGGGACGCTGTGTATAGTGCAGTGATTTGGTGGTGTTTTTATTCACAGTTGAGCACAAAAAAGGTAATTTTGGATTTGAAGGTTATCAACGTGCCTCAAAAAGGTTGTGGATGGGCCATGTTTACCACTCTGTAGCATCCCTTCTTCTTCATGTGGGAACTGATGTGACCAACTTTCGGGAGAGGAATGTTGTCCTGCTATTGTTTCATATCAGATCTAGCTGCTCAACAGCCCTGGGGGTCTTCTTTGCAGTATTTTTGGTTTACTAAAGCACTAAATGCTTTTAGTTGGTGAGAAGTCTGGAATGCAGTCAAGCCTGTTCATCATCCAGGCTGCAAAGTCATGCTGTTATTACAGAAGCACTGTGCAGTTTAGTATCACCTTCATCTGAAATCTGCGGCAATTTATGAATCAGATAGAATTGATTTCCTTTTTATTTAAATGTTTGGTCAGAAACTGTTGATGAATAATTGATGGATAAAAGGATAAGTAACAAATTTCAACAGAGTTGATCCTCTCGGGACCAGGAACACTGCTGTAAAATTTTATATTTCCCTCTGGATGAACTGAATTACAAAGCTTCCCAACCTTTGGTGCAAAGCATCATAACATCCACAGAAACCCATCACGCTGCATAATTAACCTCCCCTGCAATACATACTCTGTGGTCTTCATAGTAATTGTCATTTCTGCAGCAAATAGAAACAGAGATTCTATGCTATGCTTTAAACATGCATTTAGCAAAAGTTTCTTAATATTAGTATCAATTGCAAGTTATATTTCTGCTGTTTAAGTTTCACTGGACTTTATGGTGTATTTAAAATTTCATGTTATCTATTTTTGTGTATTTCTGCCAACCAGGGTGGTCTGCCTGCCTGGCTTCTCAAAAAGAAAGACATCGTACTGCGATCTACAGATCCAGGTGAGAAACAAAAGCAAATGGTAATGTAACCAGTGCAAATTGTATATACAACACGATTCGCAACAGAGTCATTTGTGTATTCCAGACTACATTGCAGCAGTGGATAAATGGATGGGGAAGTTGCTGCCTATGATAAAGCCGTATCTCTATCAGAATGGTGGTCCTATCATCACTGTTCAGGTGAGTCCAGGACTTTCCTGGTCTTTGGATTTGTACCTGCTTTAGCTGCTGTTGTTATGTTTTACATCATCATTACATACCTGTTTGATAGGTGGAGAATGAATACGGAAGTTACTTCGCCTGTGACTACAACTACATGCGTCACCTGTCCAAGCTGTTCCGCTCTTACCTGGGTGACGAGGTGGTGCTGTTCACTACAGATGGGGCTGGGCTGGGCTACCTCAAGTGTGGCTCAATACAAGACCTCTATGCCACTGTGGATTTTGGGCCGGGTAGGTATCTGTCAACGGTAGAATGCAGAGTGAGGTGAACACTCTAAGCTAACTTCTTGTTTTTTTCTGCACTGACTTCTTGTCACATTTCATTAGTCATTCACGGAGAAGTAGCAAAAACAAATGCATGATTATTATTGTCTCTTCCTTTTGCTAGGTGCTAATGTTACTGCTGCCTTTGAGCCACAGCGACAAGTTCAACCTCACGGGCCTTTGGTAAGGGTCGCCCTCACAATGTTCTCACAGCATGGCACATTTTCTCTTTAGGTGCTCACGGTGTTGTTTCGTTCACAGGTGAACTCTGAATTTTACACTGGATGGCTGGACCACTGGGGATCACGTCACTCGGTCGTGTCGCCCACTCAAGTGGCTAAGGTCCTCAGTGAGATGCTGCTCATGGGAGCAAACGTCAACTTGTGAGTTTATGGATCTCAGAGACTGATTGTTAGAGACAGTGAAGGGCTGCATCATCTAAAGCTAGAAATGTATTGGTGAAGTGATGCCTCCAGGGATCAAGCCACTGCTACAACTGCCACCTAACACAGTGATTGGCCAAACCTGGTGCACAGGTACATGATAGGTCCCTGAAGGTTCTTATCTATCAGACATTATGGCAGCATCATGTTGCTTAGCAGCCACTTAGCAACATGCTAAAATGACCTATTTCTAGGTCTTGATGCATTCTCAATCATCCAGGAAAGTAAATCTCCAAAAAAAGTTGATTCAACTTTTTTTGACCTATTTCTAGGATTTATGCACTGGCATTGTATCGTTTTAATTTTACAACTGCCACACAAACATTAAATTAGACGTTCCTAGCAACAACCTTGCAACAGGCTTAAGTGACAAAAATCTTTGGTACCTATCTACCACCCCATCCCATAATGCACTGAGCATTTCTCCTTCATTTACCTTTTTCATTGTCTTGTGTTTGTACACCATTCTACATTTCCACAGTGTGTCTTTTGTCTTGTGTCCTTCTCCTCATCTCCAACTTGTCATAGCAGGTGACTGACCGACATTTAAGGGTTAACAAGTTGACACTAACGGGCTCTGCACTTACAGTGGCCTGCATTTATAATGGAAGCCACAGGGTAGTGTGATCAAAAAGTTTCAGCCAAATGTTTCTTCTACAATAAAAAAAAAAAAGACATCTCCTTTGACAACACAGTTGTGAATAACGGTAACAAAGAGGTTATAAAAAAAGTCATGTGACACTGAGGGAGAGAGAGACAGGGCTGAGATTGTTTAGACATGCGTATAAGACGGATAGTGGATATACTGGACAAATGATGTTAAAGACGGAGCTGTCAGGCAGGAGGAAAAGAGAAGATTCATGGATGTAGTAAAGGAGCAGGAGTTGGTGTGACGTGCTAAGAGATCGGGTAAGATTGAGGCACATGAGGTGACCCCTACAGGGAGCAGGTGAAAAGAAGCAGATCTGTAAGACATTATTACTCTGTGTAGTGTGTGATTAATAATGAGTCTGATCTTAAATCCACACGTGAACATTTCCTTCTTGAGAAAAAAGGGTGAAACTATGGCAAACAGTGATTGAAATGGGCTAAATCACTGTAAGAGTATACACATTGCTATGTAAAATAATTGGATACTAGCTAATTGCTCTACATTTGCAAATACAGCAGGTGCATACTTTAGTTTATATACTCACGTTCCTTCCTCCTCACACAGGTACATGTTCATAGGAGGAACCAACTTTGGATACTGGAATGGTGAGTCCACTTTGACAAACTGTTCTGATGAGATGATGATTGTTTCACATGACTTCTGACGAAAACACTGCTATTTGTCTGACTGTCACTTAATACCCTCAGGGGCTAATATGCCATACGCTGCACAGCCTACAAGCTATGACTACGATGCTCCGCTCACAGAAGCCGGAGACCTCACAGAGAAATATTTTGCCATCCGAGAGGTGATCAAAATGGTACGAACACAAGCGTAAGCTTCTACTTTTACAGTGTCTAATATCTGTGAAGGTAATAAAACACTGTGGCAGCATTTCATTAGCATGCGCTAACTGTAGTTACAATGAGTAATTCATTGTTTTTTTGAGTATGGTTTTCTTGTGTAAGCCATTTTGACAAACTTGCATTTTTCCAACAGTACAGTAAGGTACCAGAGGGGCCGATACCACCATCAACTCCAAAGTATGCGTATGGTGCCGTAACAATGAAGAAGGTGGGTGATACTCATCACCTTTATTAAAGTCATTAAAACAGCTACTTTTTTAGCACTTTAATAATGATTTTCAGATTGCTTTATTAAAAATGGATAATAAATCTTATGGACTGATGAAAATTAAAGAGTAAATTTTGACCTTGTGCCACCTGCAGCTCCAGACCGTGTCGGATGCCCTAGACGTACTGTCCCTCTCTGGCCCTGTCAAAAGCATCCATCCTCAGACTTTCATCGACTTGAATCAGGTACCAGTAATTGTTCCATTTTTCCTGTTTTATCAGCAATAATAACTTTGTACTGTCATTAACGAGTCTCTTATGCTCCTCTAGGCTTTTGGTTTTATGCTCTATAGGACCACCCTGCCCACGGACTGCACCACACCAACTCCACTGTCATCTCCGCTGAACGGGGTCCATGACAGAGCATACGTGTCAGTGGACGGGGTGAGTATCAGATGTTAGGTGGAGGTCCTTCTTCATATGAAGCCAGACTTTATCACAGTTCGCTCAGTCAGTTCAAGTTTAGACTAGCTGTTGTTCTTAAATATTTCGGTGGAAACCAAACGTATGCATCATTCAACTTACACAACTTTTGCTTTCATTAAGTTGTTGTCTTGTTAAAAAAATCACTTTTCAGATGCAAAACCCTCACAGTCCCTCTGATATGTTTTGTTTTAAATAGATGTTTTTTTGATCAGGCTTAGTAAGTCACTTATTTATTCATTAACAAACTTTGATGTCTTTTGCATCAAGACCCATAATTTTTTTTTTTTGCAGTAGCCGCTGTGGATAAAAGAAGAAAAATGCCAAATCATTAAAGATGCAGCTGGATATGTTACAAAAGATGAAAACAGAAATGAAACACTGAAAAAAACTGATCTGCAATAACCACAAAGTACAGCCGCATACAATGACACTTCAAGGACGGCACACTTCACTGCCAAATAACAACAGGATAAATAAAAAAGAGAAATTCCACAATTAAGGTAGAACTAATAAAGACAAAATGACTTTATTAGTTCTAACTTAACTGAGCAGAAAGCCGCTATATAAGAAGTTCGGCATGAAGTTGGCAACATTTGAGCAAACTGATCAGTTTTGCATGATTCTGGTGTAGTAATTTTACAGTTTTCTGCCAGCAGAAGAAACCCATAAAACCACTTTCCTTTGATTATTGTTCAGTACAAACAGAGACCCCAAAAGGTTGATTCTGTTCATCTAGATGTAGCGTTTTTAGTGGGTAAAACATTTAGTTCAGTCTCAGCTGACTGCAGGTTTCCCCAACCTTATAAACAGTACACAATGCACAACAACTGAAACTAGCCCACTGAATGAATGATGGGCTGTGAGGTCAGTTTCTTGATCATTAATATGCAAATTGTCATGACCATTGATCAACAACTACTGATCAAAGACCGCTGATCCGTGAGAGACCACCATTCACAGAGACCTTGAAATCATTCTCTCCTTTTTCACTGAGTAGGTTTTATTATTTTTATTTTTTTGCATCTGGATTCTTCTTCCTTCATCTTAAAAGAACTGAAATTAAAAGAAAAGAAAAAGGAGGTCTAGATGTTTAGATTTCCCCTTAAAATCAAATTTCCCTTAAAATCTGTTTCAGATGTGACACTTGGTGTGGGGTTTTTTGTGAATCATTATTTTGAAAATAATATTTTAAAAGTGCCATTTCCGTTACCTCCTCGTGGTTCTTAATCTTTCTTACATTTTCATTTAAGTCTAAAACTACAGGTAGTATAATAAGATAGATTAGTAAACAAAACAGGCTAAGCTTTTAAACTTGATATATTCTCCACTTTTTCCCCCAAACTGCTTTGCACTGATCAAGAAAATGTGATTATTTCTGCTATAATCTGGATTTTTACTGATAAAACCGTTCTTATTTCTTCTCAAGCTGGCTGTAGGAATTCTTGAAAGGGATAAAGTCTTAAGCATCAATGTGACCGGGAAGGCTGGAAGTCAGGTGGACATACTGGTGGAGAACATGGGCCGAGTAAACTACGGAAAACAGATCAACGATTTTAAGGTTTGTTTCTGTGCTACAACATGTCGTGCTGATGTTTGTCCTTTGGACATTTTAGTGTTTGTGTAACTATCCCAGGTCTACGGTCATGTGGAAATTGGTCACTTTTGCAAAAATTGTCCAGAGGTTCATGTAGGGTTTTTTTTGGTTCTTCAGAGTTTCATCAATCAGAGATCAGATATTAAAACATAATAATTGACACACAAACAAAACTATTTGCTGTTTATCTATTATTATTATTATTATTGTTGTTAGCTGTTTAAAAAAAACAGTCCCATGAGCTCTTGCCCAGATCTTCTCTTCTCTTATCACAGGGCTTGGTGTCTAATCTGACCCTGGGGGCGGACCTTCTCACCGACTGGACCATGTACAGTCTCAGTATTGATGAAGCAGTCATGAAGGGCCTCCTCGGAGAAAAAGAGCCGGCCCTTTTTGATCCACCTCAGCCAGCTGATCTCTCCCCTCCAGCTTTCTATGGCGGAAGCTTCGTGATACCCGACGGCATCCCAGACCTCCCTCAGGACACCTACATCAAGCTGAGCAGTTGGAGAAAGGCATGTGACATGCACAGGAGTTTTATAGCACGCACTGGTGCTAACTTGTCAAAAGACAGGTTTTGCTTTTCTCTGTTGAATGTTCTTATGCATTTAATATTTTTGGTTTTAGAGGGTCTGCTGGATAGAAGGTGACAGTCTCGACCCCAAAGTACATGCGTTTATGTGACAGTATACAGACTGAATATTCATTTTTAGTTGCATCCTAAAAATGCAACTAAGGACCAGGTGGTGTGTTAGACCTTTGACATCTAGATAGATACACAAGATATAAATACATTTAAATACAATTTTTGTTAATTATTTAATTTTATTTTGATGAAAAATGGGCTAAGTAGCTTGTCTTTGTGATTTTGTGTTTTTCAGGGACAGATCTGGATAAACGGCTTTAATGTAGGACGTTACTGGCCGACTCGAGGGCCTCAGATGACACTTTTTGTCCCTGCTAACATCCTCAGTACAGCTGCACCAAACAATGTGACCGTCCTGGAACTGGAAGGGGCTCACTGCGGCTCTGAAGCGTGCACCGTGGAGTTCACCAACACCCCTATCCTCAATGCAACAGTCCAGTCTGACTACAAACAGTGCAGGAGGCTGTTTGTTAAAGAGGATTTACTGTGATGATAAGAAAACTCCCCGCTGCATAAAAGGGATCTATTTGCACATTTAGACTCATTGATTTAGCACTTGTTGGGTCACCTCAACAATCTTTCTTTTTTTAAACTATGAAAAGTGGTTAAATTTGGGAAATGATATCAATGATGTGTGTTTTTGTGCATTTTGCTGAATTATTTTAGCCTGTTTTTTATCAGCACATAAACTTCAGGTTTCTCTACCTCACTGATTCCACATGATTCCAAATTCAGAGACTTTTTTTCCTCTTCAAAAGGGAATGAAGTGAAAGCCACTCAAAGCAGATTTTTTTTTCTTTGTTGTTCAAAACTCAGATCAGGGAATTATTGTATTTTTAAATTACTGCGGGATTGCTGCTTTTATTCTTTTACATTACATTACATGCACTCTGAGTTTGATTTACCTTTATACACCTTTCAAATAAAAACCAAATAATTTTGGAATTTCAAAAATCCCCTTTGTCTTGTCTTTGTATGAAAAGATACCAGTCCGCCTGGCTGCTGTGGTGGTACAGTGGTCGGAAGGGTTGGGATCTGCTGCCGAGGCTTCTCTGTGTCCAAAAACATGGCTGTAACGTTCTTCTGAAGTGGCCTTGGGTGAGGCTGCACTTAAGTGCACAAAAACATGTAGTCCTCTCTATAAAAGGTAAGCGTTGTTTGTGGTGGGAAATACTGGGTGTGATGTATCCATCACCATAAGGCAAACAAAGCCATTATGGCCACTTTATTAGATATACTGAGTCAGTTAGCTTGTTAACACAAATGTCTAATCATCCAATCACATGGCACCAACTCAATGCATTTAGATATGTAGTCATGGTGAAAACAACCTGATAAAGTCTAAGTGACTGAACGTGGTCTGAATATTGCAGATAGTGCTGGTCTGCTGGGATTTTCCTGCACAAAACTGTGATACCCAGTGAGCAGCGGTTCTCTGAGTGAAAGTGTTTTGAGGTCAGACGAGAATAGTCAGACTGTCTCCAGCTGATAGGAAGGCAACAATAAGTAGATTGGGTAGTATTTTATAATCTCTGGCTCTCTTCCACAGCATAGCTTTTGTCCTGTCTTCTTTCTCTCACCCCAACCAGTCGCGGTAGATGGCCGCCCCTCCCTGAGACTGGTTCTGCCGGAGGTTTCTTCCTGTTAAAAGGGAGTTTTTCCTTCCCACTGTCGCCAAAGTGCTTGCTCATAGGGGGTCATATGATTGTTGGTATTTTCTCTGTATGTATTATTGTAGGGTCTAACTTACAATATAAATCATCTTGAGGTGGCCGTTGTTGTGATTTGGCACTGTATACAATTGAACTGAATTGAAAAACATTGCCTGCTCTAACAAGTCTCGATTTCTGGTGCAACATTTGGATGCTAGGGTCAGAATTGGATATAAAACAATGGATTCATCCATCCTTGTGTCAGGATGCAGGACCTGCACGACTTGATGGATGGATGAATTCTGTTCTCTAACAGAAAATTCTGAAGAATCATGCCCGGCCATCAGTTTATGCCCTGAAGTTCAACAACTATGTTATGCAGCAGTGCAATGATTGGAAACATACTAGCAAGTCCACCTCTAAATGGCTCAACAAAAAAAAATTAAGGTTTTGGAGTGGCCAAGTCAATATCCGGACTTGAAATGGACTGTTCATGCTTTGAAATTCTCAAATGTGACTGAATTAAAACAATTTTGCAAAAAAGAGTGGGATAAAATTCATCTTAAATTCAAATTAGCCACACCGTGGGATGTAAGGAGCTCTCTGATTGGTTGGTCAGACACAGGCTGTCTGCCAGCCTGGATTTTGCTAGCTCATAGCTTCTCCCTGCTAAGAAGCGTGTGTGCTTGTACAAAGGCCGTTCAGCCTCGGGATTTACACTCGGCTCGACACGGATATGTGAAGAATGAAGGGACCCTGCAGCGAAACAGAGAGCCCAACCTCTGACTGAGTGCCTGTTTACCCAGTCTGACCACCTGTTGAAGGTAACGTGCTAACGTTAGCATCACCGCACGTAGCCCCGTTATTTTAAGGACATCTTAGTTTATGAAAATTTTACGTCGCATCTGTACGAGCTAGCTACGTGTTTTGTAAGCTGCTGTGCTTTTCACAAATAAAGCTGGAAGCAGCTCAGACTGTTAGAACCAGCACTGAGCCCTGTTACATTTATACAGTGTTAGAGCAATGGCTGCAACCTACAGCCTTTAAACTAGCGATTAAAATGCTGACAGTAAACTCGTCAGTCCAGATGTTACCACATTACTTTGTGATACTTAGAGTTAAAGCAACTGAGACAGGCTGATTAAAATAACAGCTGTCAGTTCTCTCATTCCTTATATCAAGACTGGAGATCACACTACTGATTTCAGTTCATTTAATATGTGAGTGCACAGATTCATTCTCAACTGGATATAAATGATGATCAAAGGTTGTATATATGATGAATTCATCAAATCCCAGCCTCTAACACAGTGCGCTGAATCTTAGCTTTGAATGTCCAGTATATTCTAATCAGTGCAATTTCAGCATTCACTGAAACCCACAGTAATTGAAATTGATTTAATAAACTGCAGTTCAAAATCCTGATCAAACTGAATCAAAATTGATTCAGTTTAGTACTTTTCTCTGTGTGCTCTGTGATTATAAAGGCCTTAAATTCTGTGATATACACTGTAAATGATTTTCACAGAGGTCTTAAAGTACTTAAATCACTGCTGATAGTCTGGTTGTTTATATTTTCACGTTTTTGTGTCTGTAGGGCTGTTTGATGACGATTTGGACTCCTCTGGGAGATGAGGACACACCCACATCTGTTCCATACTGGAGCCATTGATGGTGTTACGGTCTGAGTCAGCTTTAGGTCATCAGACGCACACACTGGAAAACCAGCACCTGGACTTCATGCAGGAGAGACGGCCTCAGTGATGGACTCTGCATCCTCTACTTTACCTCCTAATCTCTTTCTTCTTTAATACATAATTAAAATCACTCCAAGAGTGTACACTTACTGAGGAAGTCTCTAACTTGTACACATTTGTACTTTTACTTGTTTTATGAGTTATTTTTAAGAAGAGTAAAGTTATTCACATAAAGTCTTTATTCTTCTGTATTTATTCTTTTGTATCATGTACCACAGTCATACTGAACTTTACAGACCTGGTGAATTGGGAAAAAGTCATATATATATATACACATGAATGAATCATTCAGCTTCAGCAGTATTTCTATTCATCTTATGAATTCCAGTCTAATGTCAATTCACTGAGTTCAGTTTTGGTCTTAAACTCCAGAGAATACCACCTGGTTCAACAATCTTTCTTTCTGATTATTGGCAAAATGTTTTCTTCTGAGAGATGCTCCTGAGGCTGAAATTGAGCCCAGAGAAACAACAACAAAGTTTAGTTCCTCTGGATTTTCCATGGAAAATTGTTTTATTACTCATCCAGGTGACTTCTCCAGTGTCACGGATGAGTGATGAATGTATCTCCCACTGGAAACCATTGTGTCCAGTTAAAGTCATTCGGTTTTTTTAAGGAGAGTTGTTAGATGCTGTGCTCATGAGGACAATGGGTTTTACCTTGCTGCACAACACAAAGCTGCTATACTGGATCAACGATCAAAACACTTAATTGAGCAGAATTAAGTCAAAATGTAACATCCTCATACGACACATCACACATGACCCAGCATTGTTCTAAGAATGCAAACTTTCTTATTGGAAGTTTTCACAGCTGCCAGAAAGGGACAGATTTCTGGCTGGTCTTAATGAGTGGTCGTTGCTCTCTCGTTTTCTCTGGAATTGCTGCACGGAGGATGTAACACCCATGATAAGCGCTGAGGTGTGTGTCCTTGTCAGGAATCAGCCATCCTCAGCTTCCAGGTTAGGAAAAGTGGAACAGAAGATATTCAAATGCATCTCTTCACAGCTGCTGATGAATTCTACAAAAAACAAAGTTTGTTAAAAACATTTGCAGGTGAATCACCACTGATTTATCAGTGCCATCCATTTACTCAAAAATTACTGACAAGTGGACAACTAGACTATATAGTTTATAATTTCAAAAATGTCCTGTACAAAATGAACTATATATGACAAATGTGGTGCTTGTGGAATTTTTAACAAGGACCCTACAAAACTTTACTCATGCTGCCAAACTTTTGACAGCTAGGTGTGCAGTTCCTGCTTTAAATGCATCCACTTTTAAGATTAAGGAATCTAAGTGATAAGATGCCAGAAATGTTTGAACTCGCTTATGAACCTAAATCACTGAGGCCGTCTCTCCTGCATGAAGTCCAGGTGCTGGTTTTCCAGTGTGTGCGTCTGATGACCTAAAGCTGACTCAGAGCTGTAACACCATCCATGGCTCCAGTATGGAACAGATGTGGGTGTGTCCTCATCTCCCAGAGGAGTCCAAATCGTCATCAAACAGCCCTACAGACACAAAAACGTGAAAATATAAACAACCAGACTATCAGCAGTGATTTAAGTACTTTAAGACCTCTGTGAAAATCATTTACAGTGTATATCACAGAATTTAAGGCCTTTATAATCACAGAGCATACAGAGAAAAGTACTAAACTGAATCAATTTTGATTCAGTTTGATCAGGATTTTGAACTGCAGTTTATTAAATCAATTTCAATTACTGTGGGTTTCAGTGAATGCTGAAATTGCACTGATTAGAATATACTGGACATTCAAAGCTAAGATTCAGCGCACTGTGTTAGAGGCTGGGATTTGATGACTTCATCATATATACAACCTTTGATCATCGTTTATGTCCAGTTGAGAATGAATCTGTGCACTCACATATTAAATGAACTGAAATCAGTAGTGTGATCTCCAGTCTTGATATAAGGAATGAGAGAACTGACAGCTGTTATTTTAATCAGCCTGTCTCAGTTGTTTTAACTCTAAGTATCACAAAGTAATGTGGTAACATTTGGACTGACGAGTTTACTGTCAGCATTTTAATCGCTAGTTTAAAGGCTGTAGGTTGCAGCCATTGCTCTAACACTGTATAAATGTAACAGGGCTCAGTGCTGGTTCTAACAGTCTGAGCTGCTTCCAGCTTTATTTGTGAAAAGCACAGCAGCCTTACAAAACACGTAGCTAGCTCGTACAATGCAACGTAAAATTTTCATAAGCTAAGATGTCCTTAAAATAACGGGGCTACGTGTGGTGATGCTAGCGTTAGCCACGTTAGCACGTTACCTTCAACAGGTGGTCAGACTGCATAAACAGGCACTCAGTCAGAGGTTGCGCTCTCCGTTTCGCTGCAGGGTCCCTTCATTCTTCACATATCCGTGTCGAGCCGAGTGTAAATCCCGAGGCTGAACGGCCTTTGTACAAGCACACACGCTTCTTAGCAGGACGAAGCTATGAGCTAGAAAAATCCAGGCTGGCAGACAGCCTGTGTCTGACCAACCAATCAGAGAGCTCCTTACATCCCACGGTGTGGCTAATTTGAATAGCCTCCAGCAAGTTGTTAATCGAAGAGCTAATCCAGCAGCTAATCCAGCACCTAATCCCGGAGCGAACAGGAAAGGGAAATGGATTTTGAACTGCAGTTTATTAAATTGGAAGTGGAAAAAGGATTTTGAACTGCAGTTTATTAAAGTGCAATTGGAAAAAGGAATTTGAGATGCAGTTTATTAAAGTGCAACTGAAAAAAGGATTTTGAAATGCAGTTTATTAAATTGCAATTGGAAAAAGGAATTTGAGATGCAGTTTATTAAATTGCAATTGGAAAAAGGATTTTGAGATGCAGTTTATTAAAGTGCAACTGAAAAAAGTATTTTGAAATGCAGTTTATTAAATTGCAATTCAAAAATGTTTTTTGAAATGCAATTGGAAAAAGGATTTTGAAATGCAGTTTATTAAATTGGAATTCAAAAATGAATTTACAATTG
>NW_027052534.1:0-25290 GCF_036321145.2 Pelmatolapia mariae | reverse complement strand
GCATGGCTAACAGTTTCCAGTCTTTTAGTAATTAAAGTCAACACGCAGGTGCAGGTGGAAAACAATGAGGAGGAGGCAGAATAGGGATGTTTCGCAACCCCAACTGTAATCCAACCAACTGGCTAACCAGCCATATCTAATGGCTGTGGTTGAGTAACACCCACGTGTTCAGTGATCCATAAATTGAAAGACCAAAAAACAAAAGCTTCTCATTTGTCGTGAATATAAACCAGTTACCACTGTATATCTTTTCAACTTCTCTGGTTTAATCCCTTCAGATGCTGCCATGTCGTCTTACTCCAAACACCGAGGTCAAGCTGTATCTCGTCCTGCACTTGTGGTCCGCGGCGCCTTGTTGATGACATCATACTTGCTGGCTTTGCTGGTGCCCAGGTTCTCCCTGTTGATGGGTCTGACAGGGAGCGTGACCGGGGCGGCAATGACACTCATACTGCCGTGTTTATTTCACCTTAGACTGCAGTGGAGCCGCCTTACTGTGAAGGACCGACTGATAGATGTGGGTATTCTGAGCCTGGGGGTCATCTGTAGTGTGTCTGGTGTGATTTGTTCAGTGAAAAGGCTACTGGAAGGCCTATAGGAGGTGAAGATGGATAAAGGCAAAAATTTGCTAATAGTTTAAGTCAGTCACGTTAAGGAACAGCTGCAAGTTCTTCTTTGTATTTATTCCTGGATTAAAATAATGTATGAGCAAATATTTTCCCTTCTGTACTTGTCCAACATAGTACAAATAAAAATAGGCACGCTGTTTTTCATTTTCTGTGAGTCTTAAAAGGCTTGTAAGGTATATTAGGATCCAATAAATGTACAAATTGTACCTTTTTTTTTCTTTTTCTCCTTTTTTGTTTGTTCTGAAAACTGTCAATGAAGAATAATGTACAAAGGTCTAGAGCAGAGGTGTCCAACTCCAGGCCTCAAGGGCCGGTGTCCTGCAGGATGTGTCCTTGATGCAACACAGCTGATTTAAATGGCTAAATTACCTCTTCAACGTGTCTTGAAGTTCTCCAGAGGCCTGGAAATTAACTAATCATTTGATTCAGGTGTGTTGACCCAGGTTGATATCTAAAACCTGCAGGACACCCCTGGTCTTGAGCCACCCCTTATTTCTTTATATTTTGCTTGGAAAACAGGAAATAGTTGCAGCGATTTTCTGAAACATATGGAAGCATGCATGAAATACAGTATATGAGGCAAAAACAGAGTTTTAACATTTCAAATGAGCTTGAAGGTCAAGATTTGGTATCACCACCGTTACATCTTTCTTGTAACTTCTTTAAGTAAGTCTTCAGGAGTAAGTCTTGGCTCTCCAGGCTTCTTGAAGGACATTCAAAGCTCTTCCTTGGATGTTCTGTCGTCTGTCAGGCACATGCTGCTTCAATAATGTTGAGGTCCGAGTTCTGGGGATTCCAGTCCAAGACTGATAGTTTTTCACTGTGTGTTTTTTATCCAGGTATGCTTTTATTGCATTGGTAGTCTGCTTGAGATCATTGTCTTGTTAAAAATGAAGAGATTGACATTCAGATGCTTTTTTTTAAATGGCACTGCATGGTGGTTAAAAATTTGATGGTACTTTACTATGTTCACAATTGCATCACTTTTGCAAACATTCCAACATCACTGAATTGCACCTTTCTCCTCCATTTTTTTTTTTATATACTGCCAATATTTCAAATCAAATATTCCAAGTTTGGACTCATTACTCCATAAGACCTGCTGCCACTGATTTTCAGTCCACTTCTTGTGTCATTTGGTTTGTTCCCTGTTTCAGTTCCTTAAGTGTGACTTCTTGACAGCAGCACTTCTACTTAAATCACCTCTGATGAGACTTTGGTGAACAGTAGACTCTTACTGAGATTTTTTTTCCTGTTTCTTAAAGACATGACTTTGAGATACAGTCCGTCTTTTATCCTACACTTGTGCAGTTTGTTCAAAGAAATTGACAGACGCATAACAGTCCAGACACATAACAGTGCTAAATTGTGTGAGTGCTAAATATTTGGCTAATAGATCTTTGGGAATGAAAATTCTCAGTGAACATTTTTTAATATTTTGTTTTCTTTTGTTTATTGTCCTGTCAAACTGTTTTATCTTTGCAGTTTTGCAATAGGGAGTCATTAACAGTGCCTAAAGATACCATTTAAAATCAGTTCTTTGCTAAGTTGTCTGAGTTAGCTACTTTTTTATGCTTGAATGATTAAAAGGTCAGTTTTAAAAACAAATAAATCATTAAAATCTTCTGAAAATGTTCAGGTAAAAGGACTTGAATGAATGAAAATGAGTGAAAAAGTGGCCAAAGAAAAAGCCTGGAGAAGCCTGGAGAACTGTTGCTCAAAACCACGTAAAAATTAAAGAAAGTCTGGCTCACTGGAGGCAAAACATAAAGAAATAAGGGGTGACTCAAGACATTTGCAACTTCTCTGGTTTAATCCCTTCAGATGCTGCCATGTCGTCTTACTCCAAACACCGAGGTCAAGCTGTATCTCGTCCTGCACTTGTGGTCCGCGGCGCCTTGTTGATGACATCATACTTGCTGGCTTTGCTGGTGCCCAGGTTCTCCCTGTTGATGGGTCTGACAGGGAGCGTGACCGGGGCGGCAATGACACTCATACTGCCGTGTTTATTTCACCTTAGACTGCAGTGGAGCCGCCTTACTGTGAAGGACCGACTGATAGATGTGGGTATTCTGAGCCTGGGGGTCATCTGTAGTGTGTCTGGTGTGATTTGTTCAGTGAAAAGGCTACTGGAAGGCCTATAGGAGGTGAAGATGGATAAAGGCAAAAATTTGCTAATAGTTTAAGTCAGTCACGTTAAGGAACAGCTGCAAGTTCTTCTTTGTATTTATTCCTGGATTAAAATAATGTATGAGCAAATATTTTCCCTTCTGTACTTGTCCAACATAGTACAAATAAAAATAGGCACGCTGTTTTTCATTTTCTGTGAGTCTTAAAAGGCTTGTAAGGTATATTAGGATCCAATAAATGTACAAATTGTACCTTTTTTTTTCTTTTTCTCCTTTTTTGTTTGTTCTGAAAACTGTCAATGAAGAATAATGTACAAAGGTCTAGAGCAGAGGTGTCCAACTCCAGGCCTCAAGGGCCGGTGTCCTGCAGGTTTTAGATGTGTCCTTGATGCAACACAGCTGATTTAAATGGCTAAATTACCTCTTCAACGTGTCTTGAAGTTCTCCAGAGGCCTGGAAATTAACTAATCATTTGATTCAGGTGTGTTGACCCAGGTTGATATCTAAAACCTGCAGGACACCCCTGGTCTTGAGCCACCCCTTATTTCTTTATATTTTGCTTGGAAAACAGGAAATAGTTGCAGCGATTTTCTGAAACATATGGAAGCATGCATGAAATACAGTATATGAGGCAAAAACAGAGTTTTAACATTTCAAATGAGCTTGAAGGTCAAGATTTGGTATCACCACCGTTACATCTTTCTTGTAACTTCTTTAAGTAAGTCTTCAGGAGTAAGTCTTGGCTCTCCAGGCTTCTTGAAGGACATTCAAAGCTCTTCCTTGGATGTTCTGTCGTCTGTCAGGCACATGCTGCTTCAATAATGTTGAGGTCCGAGTTCTGGGGATTCCAGTCCAAGACTGATAGTTTTTCACTGTGTGTTTTTTATCCAGGTATGCTTTTATTGCATTGGTAGTCTGCTTGAGATCATTGTCTTGTTAAAAATGAAGAGATTGACATTCAGATGCTTTTTTTTTAAATGGCACTGCATGGTGGTTAAAAATTTGATGGTACTTTACTATGTTCACAATTGCATCACTTTTGCAAACATTCCAACATCACTGAATTGCACCTTTCTCCTCCATTTTTTTATATACTGCCAATATTTCAAATCAAATATTCCAAGTTTGGACTCATTACTCCATAAGACCTGCTGCCACTGATTTTCAGTCCACTTCTTGTGTCATTTGGTTTGTTCCCTGTTTCAGTTCCTTAAGTGTGACTTCTTGACAGCAGCACTTCTACTTAAATCACCTCTGATGAGACTTTGGTGAACAGTAGACTCTTACTGAGATTTTTTTTTCCTGTTTCTTAAAGACATGACTTTGAGATACAGTCCGTCTTTTATCCTACACTTGTGCAGTTTGTTCAAAGAAATTGACAGACGCATAACAGTCCAGACACATAACAGTGCTAAATTGTGTGAGTGCTAAATATTTGGCTAATAGATCTTTGGGAATGAAAATTCTCAGTGAACATTTTTTAATATTTTGTTTTCTTTTGTTTATTGTCCTGTCAAACTGTTTTATCTTTGCAGTTTTGCAATAGGGAGTCATTAACAGTGCCTAAAGATACCATTTAAAATCAGTTCTTTGCTAAGTTGTCTGAGTTAGCTACTTTTTTATGCTTGAATGATTAAAAGGTCAGTTTTAAAAACAAATAAATCATTAAAATCTTCTGAAAATGTTCAGGTAAAAGGACTTGAATGAATGAAAATGAGTGAAAAAGTGGCCAAAGAAAAAGCCTGGAGAAGCCTGGAGAACTGTTGCTCAAAACCACGTAAAAATTAAAGAAAGTCTGGCTCACTGGAGGCAAAACATAAAGAAATAAGGGGTGACTCAAGACATTTGCAGTGTTGTACATACATTTTGAATTGTTACTCTGAGCATTGATGTAAAGTTAAGAAGACCATGTCCAGTTGATTCTGGACAAAACTGATATTGTGACTTTTCTGTTGTTAGATCTGCTAGATTATAATCTGCATGTAGGTGAAAAAATATACAAGTGTAAATGCATTTCATAAAAGAAGATAATTCACACATTATATTGAAACCTCTTATATAGATCATCTATATCAGTGTATGTGCATGATGTGATCTTCAGTGTTGAATGTGTGTAAATAAAATTCATTTCCACCACAGAAGAGTTGAATTATTCCATAAAAGCAAATATTCACTATTGGAAGGAAAACTACTGCTACATTTATATGAGCAACAAGCTTCCTCCTCCATATCGCATATACTGATACTTTTAATAGAGAGCATTTTGTGGCAACAGGCAGACTGAAATCCCGCAGTTCCAAGGGTAAATGTGAATGCTGAGACTGAATCAAGAACATGAAGTGAAAATCAGCAAGTCAGCTGTGTGGTTTCTCATGGCTTCTGATGGAGTCATTACTCACAAATGGCCGTGGCTGTAACATTTTATTAACTACAGCAACAAACCTTTAAAAAATCATTCCCCACACAGACTTGTTATGGGAAGACGTAACGAGAAAGAGACTTAGGCTTGACCTTGACATCACAGACAAATTCTTTTCCTTAAACAAGAAATTGTCACAGAGTGGGTAATATAATACCAAACATGGTTAAGGGTTTCTTTAATGGCAAAAAGATGGCAAAAAGAGTGTAACATATGTTGTAATTTAAACTTAATTTAAGCTTAAAAGGAGAAAAAAAATTAGACAAGTTGAGGAGGAGGGGAAGAGAAATTAAGTTAAAGATATACCCTTTAACTGTACATTATTATTGTAAAACACAATTCTTAGATATAAAAATGTATGCACCTTATCGTTGTTGTGAAACTAATTAGTCTCTGGGGGGAGTAAATATGAAAAATTATTGCTTATCTACTTCTCCTGGGCAGGAGAAAATTGACTTATGTTTTTCCAATGCCTGAATTTTTAACGTTCATATATATATATATATATATATATATATATATATATATATATATATATATATATATATATATATATATATATATATATGTATATGTGTATATGTATATGTGTATATATATATATATATATATATATATTATATATATATAATATATATATATATATGTGTATATATATATATATATATATATATATGTATATATATATATATATATATATGTATATGTGTGTATATATATATATATATATATATATATATATATATATATATATATATATATATATATATGTATATGTGTGTATATATATATATATATATATATATATATATATGTATATATATATATATATATATGTATATATATGTGTGTATATATATATATATATATATATATATATATATGTATATATATATATATATATGTATATATATATGTATATATATATATATATGTATATGTGTATGTATATATATATGTATATATATGTATATATGTATATGTGTGTATATATATATATATGTATATATATATATATATGTATATGTATATATATATATATATATATATATGTATATATATATATATATATATATATATATGTATATACGTATATATATATATGTGTATGTATATATATATATGTATATACGTATATATATATATATATATATATGTATATATATATACATATACGTGTGTGTTTTGTGGTGTGTGCAGGTGGGAGTGATTCTGGCTTTGGTTTGGCAGTTGTTTGTGTTTTCAGCACGCTGTGGAAGTGGACTGAAATGAACTGAGATAGATTAAAAAAAAAACTAAAAGAACTACAAAGGAAACCAAGGTAGTTTAATTTTTCACCATGTTAAAAAAACATCTACTGAGCAAAAATATGAACGGTGAGAGGAAAGAAAAATGAAAACGGAAGAGATAAGACTGAGAAAGGGCAAACAGAAAGTGACAGTTGAGGAGGAGGAGGGGAAGAGAAATTAAAGTTTTCTGTGTTTCTTGGAACTCTATTCGGGGATATGTGATAACTCTTAGTCAGAGATTCTTAGCCACTGGTGAGACAAACAAACACACATACTGTGCTGCACTACAGTAACACTGAAAACAAAGCAATTCGTGTAAAAGTTATAAATTTTCCTCATAAATGTTGGTCCGCATTGACATAGTATCATCCAACCTCCCGTTCCAGCACATCCCGATTGGGCTGAGATCTGGTGAGTGTTTTGGGGTTTGTAATATAGTGTACTACCCTGCTGGAAGTAGAAATAAGAAGCTAGATGCACAATACTAACGTGCCTAATGCTTAGGTAGGCTGTGGCAGCGAAAGGATGCTCAGTTGTTGGGGCCTAAAGCCAAAGTCTGCCAAGGAAACTTCCCATTAAACCACCAGCAGCAGCCTGAATGATTGATATAAGGCAGGATTAATCCATGGATCATTACTGTTTACACAGAATTCTGACCCTTCCATCAGAATTATTAGAGTTATTACAGTTGTGTAGTGACTGGATTTTCTTGTTTCAGTTTTTTATAGTTTCAAAATGTTAGTTTTCATTATTATTAATGTATTGACAGCATATGCCAGTGACAAGATTTGGGAAAATCAGTGCAAGGATTATAATAAAATGCTGAATAAAATGCTGAAAATTCCTAGAGTTGATTCTGTAAGAACATCCCAGTAAATCAGCAGTTTCTGAGCACAAACAAAGTCACTTAAATCACCTTTCTTCCCCATTTTTATACTCAGTTTGTACTTCAGCAGGTCATCTTGACCATGTCTACATGTCTAAATGGGTGGAACTGCTGCCATAGACAGTTCAAAACACAGGCATAGCTTCCAGGCTGGAAAAATAAAACCAATGTGGAAGTGGCTGAAAACCTTAATTCTATCTCAAGACCACCGAATTTCTATTAAACCATGGTTGCAAAAAGACTTCCATTCCTCCGGCCATGATTGGCTGATTAGAAATGTGTGTTAAATGGCAGTTGAACAGGTGCATCTATATAATAAAAAATGTCTCTGGGTGTATGGGTGTTGTGTTACAACCTTATTCTACTTTGAGACACACACATACTCAGTTGACAGCTTGACAAAGTCTTTAAGCCAACACCTGCCACGTCCATATAAATATCATAAGACACATGTGTGTCTAGCCAGAGGAGGTCAGTTTCATATGGCGATGTGGCAGGAACACGACAGCCCACACCAACACATCGCTACAAAACAGCCTGTGAAAAAAGATTCAGACAGGAGATTACACCTAAGACCTCCTTTGTATTTTTGAAAAAAAATGTTTTATAAATACTCCATAATTGTCCAACAGCAGAGCCAGTCCATTCAGATCAGGAGAAAATAAATTAGTTCACGTCTCACTGATGTCAAATTTTAACAGTGAGATAGTGGATACCGCCTGATCATGGATGTGGTGTCCAAATGTGTGGAGAAAAATGGATGAGAGTGCGAAGTGCTCATACTTGTCCAAAACATATAATGTGCAGAGGGGCTCTTTTAATTATTGCTGAAAACAGCATTAAACTACATGGGGAAAAAAACCATTGTACCCTCTGCAATGATAGCCCGCTGACCTCAGAATCTATTGATTTATCACAAAGGAGATTTAATATCTTGTTATCGGTCGTCGCTGCGGTCGCCCTCCAAAATTGTATTTAATACACCTGGACCTGTACTGTGCAATGATAAATGATGCTATTCATATGCTGGTTCTTTGCCATACCTTTTTGGTTCCGGTGATTGCATTAATAGCACGTACCTGAATTTCCAGAGATCTCTGTGTATCATTTTTGAAAAATTACTTCTAGATATCCATTGCTATACTGTAGTTACACATGCTTTGCCACCCAGTAAATTCACAAGCAGAGTATAGGTCTTACTGGCTGTGATTTAGCCTGAGCGTGGGTTGGGTTGTGCCATGTCATCAGGGGTCAGGCTGGAAGGTTGTTTCAGTCAATCCCACTGGAGCCAATTATGTGGTAGAAGTATGCACTCACCATATTGAGCTGCTCTGAATGAAGGTGTCCACTGTGTTACATTTGGCATCACAGCTACTGTCCTTCAGCTGGGTGACCAAGGTTTAAACCTCTGTGAAGGCAGGCATGTAAACGATGTGCGTTAATGCCTAGTGACAATGGCATTTAAAAGATTTTTCTTCTTCCTCTGTGGTAAACACGAAGCTACTGCCAGCAATCTATTAACTTTTAAGCTGTTTTCACACATGAACTCCTGAAAATGTCAGGAGAATCAGGTCAGGACTAAGTCACATGTTGTCCTTTGTCACATGTAGCATATAGCGGAATATTGAGTCAGATGAGTTCTCAGTGCTCTTAATAAGTTTAGGCAAGATAGCGTTCCAATAGAGTATTTAGGAGGCAGGACACAGGATCACCACCCACAAGCTGTGAATTCCCCAAACTATTTATTACCTGTGCCGTTCTCACATTGATATATAACACAGACTTTGTACTCGAAAGCTCAAAGGTTAAAGGTCATATAATTGCCTAAGATTTGTGCTCTCACCTGTTCCTCTGTTGGGTAGCCTAATGTCTAGAAAGGTCTAGAGCTGCAAGACAGTTGGGAAAACAGGTTTAGCTAAAATAAAAACTGGAACCTTGGTGACCGCCAGTGACCGTATAAAAAGCATGAACTACTAGCATGTGTAAAGGAGGAACTCACGCACAATGGTAGCAGCTTCAGCGCCTGTTTATTTACAGTATTTGTTTTTTCAGCGCACTTGCAGCTAAATCGCTTTCCGGCACTCACTCAAATCAGCCCTCTGCTCCATGCTCTGTCTCCGCCATCTCTTCTGTTTTGTCCAGGTCCCAGCATCCAACTGAAATAAGGGAGGCATGATTAGATGATGACTACCGGCTGTGACAGCCTCCCCTGACGCCACACCCTAAACCCACTGCTACCCTCCCTCTGCAGCTGAGCCACAAACCACATCCTGCCACAGCATGTCAGTGCTTAGCTTGTTAGGCACATTATTTTAGTTGGTCTATGTTACCCACAAAGATGTAAATGGCACAGTTTTCTTTGCCATTGTGTGGTGTGATCAGAGCTTTGGCATCTTTAAAGATGCTCAGTTGCAGTCAGTGTCAAAGCAGCACTATCTAACTTTACCAGGGATGCTGTATAATACGTAAATAAAAACAGAATGCAATGATTTGCAAAACTCATGAACCCATATTTTATTTACAATACAACAAAGAAAATATATCAAATGCTAAACTGAAAGTTTTAAAACACATTTTTAAATTTAATCACAACAACATGTCTCAAAAAAAGTTGGGAAAAGGTTTGAGAAATAAGTGGTACTGGAACAAAAAAGCTGGAGAAACATTTTGCAAGTAATTATTCTAACTGGCAGGTCAGTAACATGACTGACTATAAAAACAGCGTCTTAGAGAAACAGAGATTTTCACAATTAAAAACAGGCAGAGATTCAGTAAAGCGCAAAAAAAGAAAACCTGTGAAACAAATTTAGGATAATGATCTTCAACGTAAAATTGTGAAGACTTTGCACATCTTATCATCAAAACTTTCCCAGAATCTGGAGAAATCTCTGTGCGCAAGGGACAAGACTGAAAATCCCTATTCGGTGTCCTCAGGCTTCAGGCCCTCAGGCAGCACTGCTTATGTAAATCATGCATCGAACACTTCCAGAAATCACTGTCTGTGAACACAGCTCACAGTGCCATCCACAAATGCAGGCTAAAGCTCTACCATGCAAAGAAGAAGCCATATGTGAACATGACCTGCCTTCTCAAAGACAGATCAAAGTGGAAAACTGTCCTGTGGTCAGATGAATCGAAATTCAAAATTCCTTTTGGAAAAGATAGATGCCACATCCTCCAGACAAAAGAGCAAAGAGACCGTGTCAGCACTCGGTTCAAAAACCTGCATCTCTGCATCTCTGATGGTATGGGACTTCGCGAGTGTCTATGGAACTGGCAACTTGTGCATCGCTGCTGAATGCTATATACAGATTTTAAGGGAACATATGTGCCCATCCAGAAGCTTTTGCATATTTCAAAAAGACAACACTAATAAGCAAACTGCACTACAACACCAAGACATCATAGTAGAAGAGTCCAGGTTATGAACTGGTCTAACTGCAGCCCAGATCTCAAGCAATTGAAAAAAATTGTGCGTCGTGTAATAAAAAATATGAAAGATCCAAGACTGTTAAAAAGCTAGAATCCTATATCAGACAGGAACGGGGAAACATTTATTTAAAGAAACATCCAGCCACTGGTCTCATCACTTTCCAGATGTTAATGGACTGCTGTTAAAAGAAGAGGTGATGCTACACAGTGATAAACATGGCCATGTCCCAACTTTTTGGGGGATGTGTTGCTGCCGTCAATTCAAAATGATCAAATAGTTTTCAGAAAATGGTAAACATACACATTTGATTTGCTTTCTATATTTTATTTGAAGAAAATATAAGTTTTCAAAAGAGAATGCAAATCATTACATTCAGTTTTTAAATCATGATGATGAATCATTATGTTTAGAATTTAGACAGCATCCAAACTTTTTAGGAATAGATTTGTGCAGTGTATAGTTGTAGATTTTTTTTTCCTGCACAGGCAAAATAACTCAAAATGTGTTCAAAATGTTAGAGGAACTCTGGCGTGCTTTTTATCAATTTTCACAGATGCTAAAGGAGTTTCAGGAGTAACGTAGGCTACACCTTTATCAGCACAGGGTTTTTACTGCCAGAGGCATAGAGAGCTTTCCAAGACATCTTCACCTGCCTAACAAAGAAAGTCGAGCACTCCTGCTGCAGCGGAAAGCAGATGAAGAGAGGAAGTGAGCAAAGGGGTGAGAAGAAAGGGAGATAGAGGTGGAAAAGGATATGAGAGGAGGTGGAATAGAAAAAGAGAGGGACAGAAACAGAGACCGACACAGAGATCAAAAGGTGAAGATGGAGGCGAGATTGTCAGTGAGAAAGCGACAGAGGTACTGTAGTAAAGTGAATTAGCTCCAGTGGATAAGGAGCTCTGTGCTGGCTGCCAATTTTGCTAATCCCTTTAACATCTGGCTGGCTAAGACACTGTGTATATGTATGTGGGAGTGCCATTATAGGCCAGCTTACACATACATATATTTATCAGTTTCGCTCTGCTCATACGGTAAGGCAATGTGGGTGCACATATGGGAATTTATACATTTGTGTATGTATATGTTATACTATGTGTCTGCGTGTTGCCACAACTGCTTTCAGGGTAATATTTCCTAAATTGTATTACTGAAGATATTTGACCAATATTTTAAAAAACCTTTTTATTTAAATCCAGTCGATAATTGTGCTGTGTGCAAAACATTTGACAAGGTTCAAACATTTACTTTCTTCTCCATGACTTGCTATCAGAGAGCCATCTGACTTTGAATTTGCAGCATAGCATACCCCCGAATATGAAATCAGAAAGCCATTAGTGACATATATAATTTATCAGTTGTATCAGCTTAGTCTGCATTCACACAAAAAGGTGCATTTATTTTATGTCATGTTTGATTACAGCTAAGTGTGCTCTTGTAATGCCTAAAGAAAACAGGAAATAGCATAAATGGCATGTATACTGTTGCCTTAAAAGTAAGTACTGCTGAGGTGGAGGTTTGTGTTCTCAGAATATTTCTTGGGTATCTGAGGTCTTAATCTTGATGATTATGGCTTATACCGTATAAAAATGTGAAATCTACTGTCTCAAATTATCAAAATATCAATTAAACAAGAATTTACAATACAGAAATGTCCAACCTTTTAAAAGTCTTCATCCACTCACTACTGGGTTGGGGCTCCTTTACCAAAAATTCATGCAATCAGTGTGGTGCGGCATGGAGGTGATCATCTTGTGGCACTGTGGGCAGATGCTGAGGCCTGTTGGAAAGGAAATCAGCATCTCTGTGATGTTTTTCACACAGAAGCATATAGTGCTCTAAATCTTCTGGTAGTTGGCTTTGTTGACTTTAGATAAAATACAGTGTACAAACCCCATGAACATCAGGCCCCCCACATCATCATAGACCACAGAAACTTCACACTGGAATTCAAACACCTTTGAGTCTGTGCCTCGCAACTTTTCTTTCAGAATCCAAGATCTAGACTTCCAAGAGGAACACAAGATTTACTTGAATCCAGTTCTATACCTGCCCTGGTAATGCATGTTTGATATCTGTAGCCACTGTCCTGTAGATAATTGTGAATGGTGGCTCTGACTCCAGACTCAGTCCACTCACTGTAATGCTTGAATCAACTTTTATTGACAGTCCTCTGTGAACAGCCAGCATTTTCAGCAATGACCTTCTGTGGTCAGGCAATGATCACCGTCCTTGTGGAGGGTGTTGATGATGGTCATCTGGAAATCTGTAAGGACAGCAGTCTTCGTTATGATTGTGGTTGTGTGTACTCAACTAAAGCAGGAGTTACATGACTTTTATACTGTCTGAACAGTACTTCATTGAAACAACATGAAATAAACTAAGGTGTAAGCCTAAATCATCAAGATTTTTTTTTAAAAAAAGGCTTGAAACATTTCACTTTGATATCATGAATATAGGCTGTATGAAAGTTTAGGGTTTTTTTTTTTTTTAATGTACTTATAGGACCAGATATTGTGTGCAGCCTATAGGGATTGTATTAAATTCTGTCATCTGAAGTTAACAAAGACACTGTGCCTATTCAAAAGCTGGGGAGCTATTCCAAAAAACATATTTTCCATAAGAGAATTTCTTTGTTAATTCTGTGAATAATCAGGAGCTCTGCATTGTTGGCTCAGGCAGGCTTCAGATGGTGCAATTCTGTGTAATATGTCAGGTGGAGTGCCTTAAAATTGGAGCAAATGCAACAAGGTTCAGGACGGGGCTAATGCGGTCATCTTTTTCAACCCAGGCTCACATTCTCAGAACTGTATTTTAGGCAAACTGCACTTGACCAAACGTTCGCTTTAATCATTGCCAGAAAAACGTCAGATACATCAAATTCGACTTCAAGTTCACATGTTTAGTACATCACTTTGCATTGTGAAGGTCAGGAGTCAGCAATGCCGGTTTTCAAATGAAAGTTTCATGGGTGTTGCACTGAAATGCTAAAATCCTGGAGAAGTTTCACTGTCTAAAATTCTTGGGATGTGTTTGTTTGACCCAATTTTAAATGTGCATATGTTTTTCCTTTTTTGTGTATAAGTGATTGTAGACCGACTTCTTTATATTCCTGTTTTGGGTTTTTTTTGCAGCTGCTTGTGGTTTTTAATGCCTTTGTTATGTCAATTTATCACTCAACTCCAGTGCCAAGTTTCCTAATGATTAAGATTGGGAAGTGCTTAACAAAGAGGAAGAGAAATAAGGTTGCCAGAAACTAAGAGTGTATATACTCATTACCATTCCAGTTTTACACTACATATTTCACATAATTATGGAAAACCTGCTAGTTTGGAGAAAATATATTAAATTGAAGGATGTAGTGGCGCATGCTAGGTGGGTCTCTGAGCACTCAACTTGGCCCGCGCATTATAATAAAACCACTTTGGTCAGCTGGCACTGTCATAAATATTAACGAGTTATGGGCAGTGCTACAAGTCTATCAGTGCTGTACTCGCTCATTCATCAGACCAACTCATCTGCAAATCCATCCTTGGCAAGACTCTGCTTTATCTGAGCTCACCAGTCCACATCTCCACCAACTCCAGCAATTTTCCCCCTCTTCCTCTCCTCCTCCCTGAAGCTCACACCTTCTTTGGCTGTAACCCACTCCACTGTGCAGCTGCCAGCAACTGCAGTGAGTTCCAAAATCCCCCAAATTGATCTTTTCATCCCAGCCATACCCTTTAAAAATAGGCTAGTCAAAACACTTTCAAGTTCCCGCACCTGCTGTCTTCCTTAGATTTAAAAACCACGCTAGCTTTTTCTTAATTTATCTGCTTCCTTTACTGTACACACTACTGTATACACCTCAGATTTCCTCCAAAGCCCCTCTTTCCCCCCTCTCTCTTCTATATCTCTTAATCTTACACTGAAAAAAAGGGACTGGCCATCTCTAGGATTTATGTAAGCATCTTGCAAGTATTTAACACAATTGCCTCATGCTTTAAAGTTAAGTGTAACTATATAGTGTAGAAACTACATGATATGCAGAGAGGGTAGATTAAATTGTTTATATCATGTTTGAGTGAAGTAAGTCAATATAGCAATGTTAAATCTCGCCACACCGCACGGGATTTCAGTCTTGCGCGCTTTGGATCGTGGTTTGAGGAAGGCATCCATCTCAGTCAAGTCGAGCAGCCGCCTCTACTTTTTTCAGTATACCGAAAAAAGTAAATTGGGTGGTTGTTACATTAAAAAAGTCTACCTTATAATTTGAACGCAAAAATGTCATGTTTCTGTCTTGAACGTAATTAAATCATGTAGGATCTGTATGAAATTCAACAACTTAATTTGTTCTTGTTGAGATGACATGATACAATCTAGTAAGAGTGGTTAGGTGCTGGACTCATGAAATTCACAAAATCGCACGAGATTTCAAACTGCAGGAAAATCACTGGAGTTATAAGAGGCAGACAACTACACACACACGCACCACATGTATGCTATTGCTATTTACTGTGGTTTAACCAGTCAAGGACAAAAATGTACAGAAAATTATGCATCAAGCCTTGAAATCATATAGCTTTCCTACTTTTGTTAAGCCTGGATTGGTGGCATGGTGTTTAGCGCTGTTGCCTCACAGCAAGAAGGGCCTGGGTTCAAATCCACAATCTGGCTAGTTTGTACTGGTTTCTCTCTGGGTATTCTGGTTTCCTCCCATGGTTAAAAGTCATGCAGTTGTTAGAGTTAGGTTAGGTTAATTGGTGATTCTAAATTACCTGTGAATGTGAGTGCAAAGGGTTGTTTGTCTCTATGTGATAGACTGGTGAGCTGTCCAGGGTGTACCCTGCCTCTTACCCTATCACTTCTGGGTTATGCCCCAGCCCCCCTGGGATAGATAGGAGGATGGTAGTCATTCAATTCTTATTTTAACCAGACTCTAAACTTTGTTGAACATTATGTAATATGAAGACAACATGTAGTATTTAAGTGACCAAGTAGTATTGGGCTAAAAGTTATTGAATAGTGCTGAAATAAAGTGACAACATTGCGAAGGATTAAAATATTCCAAGAGCTCAGCTTACTTCATCTAAACATGTTTCAGTTGCGTTTTATCAACACAAAATGCACAGGTTTACTGAATATGAATAAGTTGTGTTGATTTAACTCAGTTGTTTAAGTTTCTGCCAAAGCAAAACAGTTGTGTGCAACCAATATCCACTATTGAATTAAATAAATCCAACATGGCCTTTTTTTCAGTGTAGCTCTGCCCCTGTCCCAGCAATTATAAATTCATATCCCACTAACCTACAAGGTTAAACAAACATAAATTTTAAAAATGACAATGTTGCATCGCTGCCCATAAAATAATGAGACCATTATGATAATTAAGCATCCTAATAAGCCTGAGTCATATTTAATCTCTTTGAGCATGGGGTCAGCAGATGTGGAGGATTCCTCATTATAGAAATGCCACAAATGGAATCAACAAAAAAAATGTCCTCTGGGGTGAACACTAAACATGCAGGTTGTGATTATATATCTAACATATTTTTTTTCATCAATAATCAGTATCAATCAATATCACAACACACTAAAGCAAGTGCGTTGTGTGTATTTGACTGCAAGTTATATGCTTATAAATTACAGGTGTGGGAGCAGAGCTTTAACACCTTGGCCACACATGCCACATTTATAAGACAAAGAAACTAGACAAAGCATGAGAATATTGAGAAACATGCAGTATTAGTCAATTGAACACCTAAACAAACTGCAGATAGAGAGGCAAACAAAGGGCCCGTTAAATTTTATATCGCACAGCCCAGAAGTAGTTTATGATCGAGAGCCATAAACTCATGAAGTTACAGCAAACACAGTTAGTAACCACTCATTTATGCTGTTCGAATAAGACAGCTTTTATTCCTATTTTAACACTCCAGATGCACTGTTCAAACATAAATATTGTGGTTATTTAAAGCACGCAGCCTTTCATTAATTAATGTGGCCGTGACTTTTAGTCTCACCGACATCTGTGGGTCCTTTTCTGTGTTTATATGTAAAAACAACTTTTATATTCTAAGGAATTTAAATATGAAAAGCATTTAAGGCCTCAGCGACAGAGGTCTACAAACTGGTCAGTGACTCCTTGGCAACGTCTGGTAACTAGGGAATAGTGACTAGTATTTTTCGACCAGTTAGCAAGTGCAAAAACCTTGTGAATGTTTTGGCCGCTAAAAGATTGCTTGTAGTTTCTATGGAAGATGCTGACTGACACTTGCTAAATGACCACCAAGCAGTGTCAAAACATGTCTGCAAACACTCATCAACTACTTGCTAAGTGGTTGTTAAACAGAGGCTGTTTGCCTCTAAAATAAAGGTTGTGCATTTTGCAATTAGGTTTTCAGTGCAACACCATATTACCCATTGGGACCAATTTTACCTAGCAACAGTCCACACCCTCCTGCAGCCCTGTGCGAACCAGTCACAAAGAGTTAATATAGTTTTGTATTAGTTTTTATTTTTATTTCATTTTTGCTTTTTGCTTTTAATTCAGTTTAGTTTTACCTTGTTTCCAGACTGGATTTTTCATTTTAGTTCAGTTTTTATTGTGTAGTTTTACTTGTGTTTCTATTAGCTTCGGTCTTCAGTTTTAGCCTTTTAAAAATTATTCATTGTGTTGTATATGGGGCATAAATCTGAAGCATGGGAAAATGGGAACATTAGTACAAAACTGCAGACCTTTTAGCAGTAGATTCGCAGTCTTGTAGATATCCAATGATCAAAGACACACCAGGCAAGTTGTAATAAAATTTTTACCAAACTAAGAAACATGAAAACTAAGCACTGATTTTATCTTATTTTAGTTCAAGTTTGTAAAATAATATTAGTTAGTCTCATATTTTTTAAGTCTAGTTTTAATTTTTATTTTAGTTAACAAAACTGATTTTTCACATATAGTTTTATGTTCTAGTTTAGTTTTAATAACCTGGGTAACAAAAATGTTTTTCACAAGTGGTTATCAAGGGGTTAAAATATACAAAGAGTGAAAAGTGATAAGTGAAGAAGAATCACACTCATTTATCGTGGTAAGCCCCCCCCCAGCAGCTTAGTCCTATTGAAGCTTAACTAAAGGATGGTTCATGGTAACTTTGTGCAGCCGTTTGACCAAAAAGGAAGGTTTTGAGTCTAATATTAAAAGTGGAGAGAGTGTCTGCCTCACAAATCCAAACTGGGGGTTGGTTCTATAGTAGCGGGTCCTGAAAGCTCAAATCTCCCATTCTACTTTTAAAAAACTCTTGGAGCCACACGTAAGCCAACAGTCTGTGAACAAAGTGCTGTGTGCGAAGTGTTAGGATACCAAAGTACTATGAGGTCTTTAAGATATGAGAGGGCCTGATCATTTGAGATTTTGTTTGTTAGGAGAAGGATTTTAAATTCACTTCTGGATTTAACAAAAAAGCCAGTGAAGAGAAGCCAATATGGGAGAAATATGGCCTCTCTTCCCAGTCCTCGCTGTAGTTTTCTTGATCAACTGAAGACTCTTTATAGGGTTTTTAGCATGACCTGATAATAATGAATTACAATAGTCTAACCTAAAAGTAATAACTGCTTGAACTAGCTTTTCAGCATCACTCTGAGACAGAATGTTTCTCATTATTATCTAATTATCTACTATTCAGCTGTTGGCAAGCGTCAAATGCCATAACATGTTGGCAGCCATTTGCTAACAAGTTGGATCTATCAGCTTGCAAGGTAAGGGTGCTGTAGCTCAGGAGATATGGTTGGTTGTCTGCCAATCCGAAGGTCAATAGCTCGATTCCCTAGTCTCTCTCGACTGCAAGTTAAAGTGTTCTGAAGTAAGAAAGGAAACTCTGTGTTGGCTGAAATACATCCATAGCCATATATATGATGGGTAAACACATGCTAAAGCACTGTATGTAGGTTCAATGTACTTTGATGTGCAAAGGGAAAGAAGTATCAATCGGTCTATTAATCATGTTGCTGATAAAGTCAGTGTTGTATGCACTGCCCCAAAGTATTTGAAAAATCATTTTTACATATTTAAATAGGTCTATTTTTACTGCATGGCTGCATGAGCAGAAAAGCATCCCATTTTGCATATTTTTCCCCTTAATATTAATTAACAATTAAGCTATTCATAATAGAGTCATTTATGCAATATTCATGACTGAGATTTCCACTGTAATCACGAAGATATACCACTTGCACTGACATTTACTTCACTCCAAACTCCCCATCAACTCTTGCTTTGTCCTCCTGTGTGCTTTTCGCCGCTTAATTATACTATATCCGCTCTAAACATCAGCCATTCTCAATAAGAGCATCGTCCTTGAAACCCACTTAAGAAGCACTTTAGCAGTCATTAGGATTGGGCAGTTACTGGAAGCATGGTCTACCCTGATTCTCTATTTTCATTGATTTGTGAAAACACTTGAAATGCATGTCGCTGCAAAATGTGCATCCTAAAGACAGGTCGCCCTTAATTTTACTTCATGTTTCTATGAGTTTAAAACATCAGCCAGTTCTATTCTTTCTCCGCTCTACGCTGTGGCAGCTGTTGTGTGGACTGACAGATGATGATTAAAATTAATATCATCAGACACGGATCCCAAACACACAATGACCCACATCTGACACAGCTACAGACACACACACCATACAATACATGTGTTAATACACGAAACACATGCTGCACCTACTGGAAGCCAGGTCTAGTGTGTGCTGCTGTAGTATATTATGGGGTCAGTCATTAGTGATATTGGTTCTCAGCAGCTGTTAATATGCTGGCTTTCAACAGCAGGATGCAGGATGAGCCGTGTGTGGATACGCGTGTCTGTGTGTGTCCGTGTGAGTTATGTGGAACAATTATGTGTGGAAATATGTCACAACAGCCCATGAACCTCCGTTTCTTAGAAAAGCACTAAAATCCTTTTTCCAAGAACCTTTTTGTTTGATTGTACATCACACTGAGGTAAGACAAGGCAAAGCAAGGCAAAGTAGTTTAATTTGTAAAGCATCTTTTGTGCAGAAAGGCAGATTAAAGGTGCCGCTCTGAGAAATCCAAATGTAACATGCCAAGTTTAAATAGGACGTACAAATATACAATACAAAAATACAAATTTTAAAAATAGGACAAAGACGTAAATAAATTAAAAACATTAAAAACAATTGTAATAAAGATGAAAAAACACTCATAAGAACTAAAAGAGTGGAAGAATGAAATAAAACATTTAAATTAGTTGTTAATTAGTTTAAAAGAAATTTAATTAAAGTCGTGTATGCATAATCCGTGACATTTAATCTGCCATGTATCCATACTTGTCTTATCTGCTGACTGTACATGGTGGCAAATCTGTCACTCTATGTCAACACCTACTATACCAGCGGTCCCCAACCCCCGGGCCATGGACCGGAGTCGTTTGGTACCGGGCTGCGAGAGTTGAGGCTGGGGTGTGAAATGTATGGTTTTCAGGGCTTTTATCAGTTTTTATCATTTTTTTTTTTATCGTTTTTATCGTTAACTCGGTTTCCCTGGGTCTTTTCCCGTGTGTTATGAATAAATCGTCTTTTTTTCGGTACCGGTACTTTTTAAATTTTGTTGTATTTATCCACGACACCTTAAAGGCCGGTCTGTGAAAATATTGTTGGACATAAACAGGTCCGTGGCGCAAAAAAGGTTGGGGACCGCTGCACTATACTATAAATACACCCACCTGGCACTTTATTAGGTACACCTTGCTAGTACCAGAGTGGACCCCCTTTTGCTGTCAGAACTGCCTCAGTTCTTCATGACATTGATTCAACAAGGTGCTGGAAACATTCCTCTGAGACTTTGGTCCACTTTGACATGACAGCATTAGACAGTTGCTGCAGTTTTATTGGCTGCACATCCATATTGTGAATTTGCCGTTCTGCCACATCCCAGAGGTGCTCTATTATATTGAGATCTAGTGACTGTGGAGGTGTACTGAGTACAGTGAACTCATTGTGAGCTCTCAGAAGATGGGTACACTGGAGTCATAAATGGATGGACATGTAAAAAAATTACTCAGGTAGACTACGGTGGTTAAACAATGTTCAGTTGATGCTAAGGCGCTAGTGGTGGCTGAACCATCGATACTAGGCCGGAGGGATCCATGCTTAGATGTTGCTTAGGCCAAACTTTAACCCTATCACCCAAATATCACAGCAGAAGTCGATACTCATCAGACCAGGCAACATTTTTCCAATCTTCTGAAGTCTAATTTTGTTGGACTTGGGCTTATTGTAGCCCCATTTTCCTGTTCTTAGCTGACAGGAGTGTCACCCACTATGATGTTCTGCTACACCCTATCTGCTTCAAGTTTTGACATGTTGTACATTCAGAGATGCTGTTCTACATACTTTGGTTGTAAGAGTGGTTATTTATGTCACTGTTGCCTTTCAGTCAGCTCAAAGCAGTCTGGCCATACTGATCTGACTTTTCAAATCAACATTTTCTCCCCAAAGAACATTTTCTCTTTTTCAGACCATTCTTTGTAAAACCTAGCGATGGTTGTGTGGGAAAATCCCAGTAGATCATCAGCTGCTGCAATACTAAGGCCAAACCCTCTTAAATCACCTTTCTTGTCCATTCTGATGCTTGGTTTGAACTTCAGTGGGTCATCTTGACCATGCCTACATGGCCAAACCCCTAGAGTTATTGTCATGTGATTGACTATTTTGTTTGCTACCCTAACTTATGTATGAGTACATGTGTACATGATTTCACTAGCAGATGGACACAGAAGCTTTATTTAAGAAATTAATATATAATAAACTTTTGAAAATGTAAAGGTTTAAATATGTTTTATTTTTGTATCTGTTCCAGTTAAGACACTTTAATACAGTATATGCTAAAGAGTAACTACCAGTATACCAAATATAAAACCTTCTTATAAATGGTTTAAGGTAGAGATATTAACTTTGCTCAATGTGTAAAAACTGAAATAAAAACACTAAATGAGAGAAAAGAGGAAACATTAATAATATACATCCCACTGAATCACCTCTGCTTAATGTAAATTACTGCTGCTCTCAGCTTCCTGTTGAAATGAGCTGAATGTCTAATGTTCAAGGAGGTTATAACCTTTTAAGTAGGTGGTTCTCTGAGCTATAGGTTTATTGCAGGGTAACAAAAAATAGATAATAAAAAAAATCTACCCCAGGATTAAAGATGAACAATTTCATAATTACATTTGTAATTGCTATACTTCTAAAAAATCTAGTCAGGTATGAATAATTTCCATGGACTCTCATAGGGTTCTATTCATACTACATTAGACCTTGTAACTTTTCAATTAAATTTTATTTTTCCTAAAATGAAAAGCCACATTGGAAGATATAAAGTGTGCTTCTGAGTTCGTTTGTAGAAATATCCCCGCATATTGTAGTTTCTCCTGGAGATAAGGCTAATGTGGTCACGCTTGGGGGAAGTTAGTGCTCTATGGTAATTTCCTGTAGAAATAGCAGCTCCAAAGGCGTTAGCAGTTAGTGAGATAGATGGTCCAGGAGAGAGGTGGGAAAACTACAAGTCAGCAAATTTTACTTTATCTATTAGAGCAGTGATATTGCATGATCAAGAGTGGGACACAGTCGCTCACACTCTCACTAACTCTCTGTGTCTTCCTTCCCCCTTCTCTCTGTCTGTCCATTATGTTGAGTAATGAGTGCAAATTTTCCAGTCCATCCAGCTCTGCTCCTAAAGGTACACACCAAAAGCCAGGTGATCACGCTGACACCCTCACAGAAGCGTTTGGAGTGTTCCTGCTCCTTGTAAAGGTGAAAAGGACGAAACTCCAGAATGTCTGCGTGGTATAACAATGTTTAGCATTTTTATAACAACATTTAGCATTGGTACACCATTGAAGTTAGCAAAGCATTGGAAAAGTAATAATAACAATATATTGTTGAATATTTGTCAGATATACAACAGAAGAGCATTTGATGTGTCCATTTGTAGTGCGACCAACAAGATCTGATTTTGAAAATTCAACCCAGCAAAAATAGAGTGCCTTACATCAAAGGAATTACCTGCTGAAGAGGAAAGAGGCAATTTTAATAGTCATGTGAAAAAGACATTTTTCATAGCAGTCTATGCAGTCTTGTGAAAAACGAACTACCCCATAATTCAGAACTTGTAGAACCACCTTTAGCAGCATTAATGGCTTTATGACTTTATCAGTCTCTCACGTCACCGTGGAGGAGTTTCGTACCACTCTTTTTTGCAATGTTGCTTTAGTTTCATGAGGTTTGTGGACTCAGCTCTCTTAAGTTCCTGCCACTGCAGTTCAGGTTGAGGTCTAGGCTCTGACTGAGCCATTGCACCTTGATTCTTTTCTCTTTGAGCCATTCTGTTGTAGATTTATTGCTTTGATTGGATTCACTATTTTGTTGTATAACCCAGTTTCACCCAAACTTTAGCTGTGGAACAGATGGCCTCACATTTGTCTCGTAAATACTTTGGTATACAGAGGAGTTCTTCGACTCAGTGAGTGCAGGTGCCCAGGTCCCGTGGCTCCAAAGGACATTGTTCCAGAAGTCTTGTAGTTTGCAAACCTAAGCTGTGCTGCCATGTTCTTTTAGAGGGAAGAGTCTGTCCTGGCAAACATTCCAGACAAGCAATACTTGTTCAGTAGTTTTCTAATTGTAGCGTCATGAACTGAATATTTAACAAGCTAACTGAGGCCTGTAGACTCTAAGATGTAGCTCTTGGATGTTTTGCAGTTTCTCTGAGCATTGCATGGCCTGACGTTGCTGGGATAGCCACTCCTAGGAAGACTGTTTTATTGCTGGAAGACACAACCAAACTTCTTCTTTTTTGGAAGTGGTTACACTTGCTGATCATCAGTTGATCAAGTGTATTTAACCTGGTTGCTACTTCGTCTCTTAATTCCTGTGAAAGCTGTAAAGGGTGTACTTAGTTCTTTCACAGGAATGCATAAAAACCATGAAAAGAATAGCAACTAAAAATAACATCTCAAACTGAGCAGTGTTCATAAACATTAACATCAACATATATGTTAGACCCTTTTTACACTTTTTAAAAATGTTTTTATTACGAATGGAGACCACTAAATACAGGTTTAAATGACCACAGAGATAAATTGTTGCTGGATCACTCAAACTACTTTCTGAGGTTGTCTCCAAAGCATGTCTGTAGTGTAAATGCAAATGAGATGCATTGCCAACAAGGGTCTAACAGAAAAAGATGTATGTAATCATTGTAGGGCATGGTGGTTCTTTTTCAGTTTGGCCTCTGCCCTTTGTTCCTTTTACAAAAAATACAGGTTGTGCATGTATATTTTTCTTTTCATTCATTCATTTTCATTCATTTATTTGTTCATTTCAGGCACAACAAAATACATATGTTGAACATAAAGTGCACAAAACAAAAAAAAAAAAAAAAAAATTTACCTGAAAAGGAGTGGGACGAAGAAAACTTATTAAATCCCACCCCTATACTCACTCATCAACAAAAACAATAAGCTTCCCACAGCTACGCCCATCGTTGCAAAGCATCATACATATACATACATACATATATATCTACACACACATGGACATATATGTACATACATACACGCACACTTTTTTTTCTTTTTTTTTGAATATATACCAGCAATGGTAAGAGAAAGACATTACAGAGCACACTAACACCATTTATTGAGTATACTGTGACCAGACCAACTGCTTGTAGAGGAATTTAAATCTATGAATATTTTTGCATTGTTTCAGTTGTAAACTCAGACTGTTCCAGATTTTCACACCACATACAGACACACAAAAACCTTTACGGGTTGTTCGAATTCTGGGTAATTTGAATTTTCCGAAGCCTCTCACATTATAACCTCTTTCTCGAATTTCAAATATAGTTTGTAAATTTGCAGGTAGTAGTTTATTAAAAGCTTTGTATAAGATTATGGTTGTATTGTAATTAACCAGATCCTGGAATTTAAGTAACTTTGCCTGAAGAAAGAGTTTGTGAGTATGATCTAGATAACCAGCCTTGTGAATAATACGCAGTGCTCGTTTCTGTACTGTGACTAATGGATTAGTTGTGTTTTTATATGTGTTTCCCCACACTTCCACACAATATGTGAAATATGGAAGAACCAGGGTACAGTACAGAGTACGAAGTGCATCTTTATCAAGGTATGGTTTCACTTTGTTCAAAACTGCGAGGCTTCTGGAAATTTTGGTTTTTATGTGTCTGACGTGGGGTTTCCATGAAATTTTGTTATCAATTACGACTCCCAAAAATTTGTTTTCACTCACATTATCAATTGGTACACCTTCAATGATGATTGGTAATTCTATATTATATTTTAAATTACCAAAAAACATTGCTTTAGTTTTACTTATATTTAATGATAATTTATTTATATCCATCCATTTTTTTTATTAATTTTAGCTCCCTGTTTACGGTCATTACAAGATCAGTGTAATCATCGCTGCTGAAAAATATGTTGGTGTCATCTGCGAACA
>NW_027052533.1:0-32154 GCF_036321145.2 Pelmatolapia mariae | reverse complement strand
AATCAAACAATTGATTTTTAATGAATGCACGCAGCGTGGAGAGGTGCAAACTGCAGAACAGTTGTACATCTCTACCCAAAATACACTCTAGATTGCTTTTATAACATCAGGGTATTGTAACGCCCTTCTTGCGTTTACAAGCACATAATTTGCATGTACAGAACATTCATGTATTTTAAGAATTAAATGCAACATAGAGGTTCCTCCTTGTGGCATACTCTTCCGAATATGGTGATGACCTAAGGCCTTTGAGGTCACCATGGACTGGACATCCTTCCGTCACCTGTAACTAAGCAAACTCAAATACCACAAGAAGCTGAATACATTCAGGCCTTTGCTCAGCTACTATTTTACTGTAACAATATACTCAGCATATGAGTTATGATACATATATATTTAACTCAATCATTTTAAAGTAGTTATAACTGCACCTGTAATAAACATGTTAATATTTGATTATGATAACCCCTATAATATAAATTATAACATAATGCCAGCAGCTTCAATAAACGCTTTGATGAAATGATAATTAATGCAATGATAAGATGATGGTTATGTAAAATAATCCCTGTAATTCCACACTTCCTACACATGTGTTTAATAAAATCACTGTTTTGACGCACTTGGACCAGTGGTCATTTGTCTCACACCTCAATCACGAATCGGGACAGTTTTTGGTGCCGTTGACCCGGATTGAGGAGGGACGTTGCTTGGTGGTTCGGACGGAGGAGGCCGAGGTCCAGTGGTGGTCAAACGGACGGACAGGAGCCAGCAGGTCGACTGAGTGGAGGGCCCTTAATAGAAAGGTAAGGCACCGCCTGTTGATTAAAGAAAATATCCAAAAGGAATTGCAAATCAAGCTAAATTAAATGTCCACTCAGTAGATTTTCTGGTGAAATGTCCGTGGTGATTTTGGGTCATTGGTGATAAGAGCAAAGGTTTGGGGAATATTTGACTGACAAAATTTATTGTTGTTAATGCTGGGGGGAATTTTAAAGTTGATGTGACGTGTGTTTAAGTTGATGTGCGATGTGTGTCAATTGTGTTAGGTCAGTCAAGAAAAGAGATTAGATTAGGACATTTGGATAATTGATTAGAGATAGCATCAGATAAATTAACTGGCGGCTGGAGTCCACAGTGGTGCTTGTTTAAATTATTTAAATTATTTAGGACGGGGACGGCGTTCCCTAGGGGTGCAAAAGGTTCGGGTTGGTTCCCCACTTTACTGCGGACGCGCAGTGGAGGCCTGCGGTGACAGGAGATCCCGGGTAATTCAATTCAATTCAATTCAATTTTATTTATATAGCGCCAAATCACAACAAAAGTCACCTCAAGGCGCTTTATAGGTACAGAGAAAAACCCAACAATCATATGACCCCTTATGAGCAAGCACTTTGGCGACAGTGGGAAGGAAAAACTCCCTTTTAACAGGAAGAAACCTCCGGCAGAACCAGGCTCAGGGAGGGGCGGGGCCATCTGCTGTGACCGGTTGGGGTGAGAGAAGAAAGACAGGATAAAAGACATGCTGTGGAAGAGAGGCAGAGGTTAATAACAGATATGATTCAATGCCCCTAATTATTACATTCTTACAGTAATATTTACAAATCCGACACCATAACTCAAGACATACACTACATCACATAACAGACACCCAGTGAGACAACATAACATACTCAAAAGTCCACTAAAGTTATTTTCTCATTTCTTCTCTTCTTTTCTTCTGTCTGCACATGGTCAGTCAGTCATAGGCCAGAGGTTACCAGCACTTAGCCTAAATATAGTCAGTCTGTGATGTACATCTCATAACATTAAAAGTCAATTCAAGGTTAGTTATGTCACACTGTGTCAAAAATGTCATCGTCATGGATCAGAGGCCTCCTGAAGAAGGCATATCTTTGTAACCGGTCTGCACACATGGCTGGTTGGGGTCTTAATCCAGACTTGACGCACAAGCCCCTTTTAATCTGGCGCAGCTCTGGTGACTCTCCCAATGATCCAGGAACTGCGAGGTGCAGAATCATCCACTATGAGGACCACATCTCCAGGAACAAAGTTGCGTTTAATCCTTCCCCATTTCTGGTGCTGCTGAAGTTGTGGCAAGTATTCTTTAGTCCATCTTTTCCAAAACAGTTCAGATATATATTGAACTTGTCTCCATCATTTACATGCATAGAGATCATCCCTCTGGAACAGGCCAGGTGGTAAACATGGGTTGGACTTGAGAAGAAGGAGACAGTTTGGTGTTAAAGCTTCCAAATCATTTGGATCGCTGGATTCCAGTGTAATGGGTCTACTGTTGAGGATTGACTCCACTTCACAAAGAGCAGTTTGGAGCCCTTCCTCGTCCAAATGCTGTGTTTGGAGAGTGGAATTAAGGACCTTTCTGACAGAACGAATCAACCGCTCCCATGCTCCGCCATGATGCGATCCAGTTGGAGGATTAAAGATCCATTTCACTCCCTTCAAAGACACAGCATCAGACATCTTTTCCTGATTCCACTCTTCCATAGCTTGTCTCAGCTTGCGCTCTGCGCCCACAAAGTTAGTCTCATTGTCTGAGCGCAGTTCTTGTACCTGACCTCGTCTTGCAATGAAACGTCATAAGGCGTTAATAAAAGAGTCAGTGTCAAGAGATGAGGCAACCTCAATATGTACTGCTCTAATTGCCAAACAAGTAAAAATAACACCGTACCGCTTCACAAGACTTCTCCCACGCTTCACTTCAAATGGACCAAAATAGTCCACTCCAACAAAGCTAAATGGGGGTTTCTCAGGGGTCACTCTGCTTTCAGGCAACTCAGCCATCTGCTGCTGGCCTGCAGCTCCATGAAACCTTCTACAGGTCACACACCTCAACATAATGCTTTGAATCAAGGTACCAGCACCAGGAATCCAGTATTTCTGATGCAGCTTCGACAGTATGTGGTTCCTTCCACCATGACCCACCTCTTTATGAATATGCTGTAGAATGAGATTAGAAATGTGAAGCTCTTTAGCGATTATGACAGGATGCTTGGAATCTTCTGACATGACAGCCCTACTGAGACGTCCGCCAACCCGCAGCACATCATCCTCCAAAACAGGATTCAACTTATATATGTGGCTGCTTCGTTTCACAGACTCTCCCCTTTGGAGACAAGAAATTTCTTCGGCATATCTTTTCCTCTGACAGAACTTAATTATTTGCATCTGTTGCGAAACCAGTTTTTACCCCGGTACTTTTATTCGCCGAGGGATCCAGAAATGGCACCGGACCCAGTAGTTATTTTTACAAAATCTTTATTCATCTTTATTCATCTTCATTTAAGCGTGCACTTCTAGAAGGGAAGACGAGGCCGGTGTCCCTCTGAAACAATCTTCCCCCTTTGTTAGTTCCAGGCAGCTTTATAGAGGCGACCCCATCATAAATCCCCCACAGTGTGCTCCAAACTCTGTCTCTGTGTGTATGCACGAGCACGTGAGTGCCTGTGTGTGCGCGTACCCGCGTGTCTATGTGAGTGCACGTGAGTAAGTGTGCATGTGGATGTGTGAGTAACAGTTAAAACACTGTGGGTGTGTGTCTCTTCCTAGGGGCCATAAATACCATCTCCCCTCCAGACCACAGTTATCAAGTTACATGTTGAGACCCCCACACAGGTATCCTCTGGGGAATTTCCACTCAGCATTAACTCCTCTTTGTCTTACTTTCACAGTTCAACTGGGGAGGGTCTCCTAAGATCTACTCCTAAGTTCATGACACAGTCAGGCCTTTATTTATATCCAGGGCAGTGTCAGTGTCTCTACCATAATTCTACATTCTGTCTTAACACATTTCTAAACTCTAAAACAAACTAAACATTCCTACATGTCTAAACTCTAAAATAAGCTAAACATTTCTACAAATCCCCCTTTTTATCTGCCCTATGGCAGATAAAACTACACTAAATCTTTCACCATAATGTTTTCATACTGTGACTCCCCATTTCCCAAAAGTGGTCTCCTGGTGTTAGACTTTGTATCAGAGTCTCCCACTGCACGATTGATGAGTCTTACGAACAAAGCTCTGATACAAGGCACACAACGACACCCATACGTCACTAATATTGCAGTAAAAACAGACAAAGAAACCATAATTGACATAATGAAACCTTTCCATTGCCCACAGACAGAGGTCATCCACGCTTCCAGCAGGTTATCCACTCCTGAATGCTCATACATCGTGGTGGACAACGTCTTTAGGCCTTCCAGAGTTCGAGTCACAGAGCTGTCTGGAGCTGTGTTATTTAAAATAAAAGTACAATACATATCCCCAAACATCGTGCAAACGCCCCCTTTTTCCCCAACAACACATCTAACGCCATCCGATTTTGTACTGCCATTAAAGATGTTGAAGCCAACTGCTCAGCAAGCCCTTCAACTGCGTCCCTGGTAAGGTTCGCCAGTGTCAGGACATTATAATGCACATAATTAATACAATCCACATTCTTATTTGGAGTTACTGGAAAAAAATGCAGAAATCATTGGACAATTTTCAAATCCTCCAGCAATTTGATCCGCTACCTTAAATTCATTTAGGCACACCCCTAGGAACCCCAGTAGCATCTCTGTATGTTGGTGATCCTATTGTAAGGTCAAACGATCCTGGTGACTGTTTAGCCAACACATGACGTCTGCGCGTGGCTGTCAGTTGAGCGGTGCCGGGCTTAGCCAGCTGCACCCCCTTTTCTCCTACTATAACGAGAGGTGCACCTATACGTACCATGGCACAGAGACCAAAAGTCCCACTAGGAATTCTAACATAGAGTCTGTAGCCACCATAATAATACAAACCAGCACGTGCCCACAGGCCTATTTTGGTGCCGGTGTCTTTTGATACCTTGCCTCTGGCCAGGTACGTCACAGTGCACCAATCGGCATCAATCTCCCCGGCCTCATGCTCATGTCTGTCAGGGAAAAACACAGTAAAGTTAAAACACGCGTAGTTGGCTCTTCTCGGTGTGAAAGGACCAAGTACAGTATCATTACCTATTGGTGGAAACAAACTTGCTAACATAGTATAATTACCTTCAGAAGCCGCTTCTCTGGTGAGTCTGAGCATGCACTCAAATCCCCACTGGTCTTCGGGATATAGAGGAGCTGGTTCTGTGAAAAGATGTGGGCGGGCAGCTGCGCACGCCACACAATCTGAAACATTCTGTTCTCTAGCATTTTGGATGAGCCAGTCTGGCCACAGATTGCTTTCACCATAGCCAGTGGCCATTGAAATGAGCTGTTTAGGTTTGAGTCTTGTATAATCTACCTCAAGTATTTGTGGGCCCGATTCTGAAAGTGACAATGGTGGGGGAGGTGTTAATTATTTCAGCCACATCAGGTGCAAAATCTCTAAAATTAATTTTAACCAGACCGTATGGGTCCTTCCCTGAGACGTCTACTCCTATGAATAAGTACACCACGGATCGAGCGGGCCACACAGTGTCATGCCAACGATTCAGTGAGAGGGTCAACGGGTTCTGCCCAGCTGAGAAGTTCCGCTGAAACCCAAGCTTCTGCCACGCGGTGTCCTTGTACGGGCGCCACGTGCCAGAATACTCCACTATGGTAGACCAGTACTCACACGGGCCCTTCCAATAAGTGTGATAGGGGTAGCCAAGCTTCTGATTATTACACTCTATATCTACCATTGGATTGTAACCTACCCAGACATCATATCCCCGCCATGAACTGTTTAAACGTTTACATTTAATGACAGCACAAAGATCAAATGTATACAAAGCTGTGGACCCCTTAACATAGTCCAACTCTATACCGCCATAATAATCAAAACACTCATCTGATTTACCTGTTTCCCTACGTTTGGTTCGCTTCGCCGTGGCCTGTGATGGTGGAGTCGCCGGAGTGGATTCGGGTCTGTCTCTGGGCAATTCACTTATAAGAAAAATTGCAGTTACAATAGCAACAGTTATCACACCTAAGACTACTGTTTCTCTCCAATTTCCCCTTAACCAGCCAAGAGGAGTTGACATGATGTAAATGTAGATGAAAGGCTCGTCTGTTTACATCTTCTCCCTCACAGAAGGCTTCTCTGCAGAGCATCAAATCATTTGTGCTGTTCACAGAATCACAATTCCATCGCTGGACTTCCTCTGCGCTGTCACTTTTGGAGCTTGGCACGCTCTCTCCATCCCTCGATTCTCACGTTCCAACGCTGCTGAAGATTTTAAGGCAGAGCACGTCATACACCTTAGTTGTCTTCCTCAACGTCAACGTCGACACTCTTTCATTTTATTTAAAATTTTGCTGTGCAGATTCTCCTCATGACGATTTCCTGCGCGATGTCTGCTGTGCTGAAGGTGATCTCTGATCCTCCTGATGACTCTCTCCTGGCCTCAGCTCCCATCTTGTAGACGATCTCCTCAGTCACTCCTTCTCGTCATGGCACCTCACGACATCTACAGATTTAAAAATAACACTCCTCTCCCCACATGGCTTTCACCATGTGTCAACTTCCCAATGAGACATAGAATGTTGCACAGTCTCCCTAAAACAATCTCCAGGGTTTCCCACTTGGAGCAGCCATACTCCAACCTGTAACCCTGTGTAAAAACATCAGTCAGCAATTAAATGTTTAGCTTGTTTAACTCCCAGCTCCACCTGGAGCCTGTATCCTGGAAGACAACGTCTGTTAAATCAAACTTCACATTTTCAACCAACTATAGATCATAAGAATAATAAAGTATTCAGCATAAAAGACAAGCATCATGTGCAGATTTTCTCAAATCATTAAATCACTATTATTACCATAATTTGTCCCAAATCATGAATCATCCCAATTTATTCCACAATTTAATCGGTGACTTTCCTTAAACAATGTCACTCCACTCATTTTATCACTGTGAGCTCAATAGTGGCCAGCTAATGAGCCCATATTAAACTATTCCATCTCTTATTTGTTTTCTCATGTCACTTGTCTGTTTTCTGCTGAATCCTCTACATGCACTCTTAGACAAACAAACATTAACAACACACATGGACAATCCTGGTGGTCAGGCGCAGGTCGACAAGTTCCAGAGATGCTGTAAAAAGGTCATAAAGTTAAGCCTGCTGTAAAAGGAATGACACTGGTTTCAACACAGGATGTGTTTCACACTATTTTCACTTCTCCCCTGTAATAGTCAACATTTTTCCAAGAACACAGTGTAATAGCATAATGAACATATAGCCTATAAACACAGTTCCCTTCACTCATAAACCCAGTAATCCTGTAGTAGAAAGAACATTAACCATTAGTGTGTCCTACTGTAACTCACATAATCAAACACATGATTAACTCTCTGCTGTAGAAAAGAAATGTAAATGTTAACGCTGCGCACAAGCCCATGAATAACACACCCCTGATAGATTGACAAACACAGAAAATGGCATTTAAAAGGTTAAATCGTCACGCAGCCTAGGATGCTGCTGTCATCTTCCTGCTCCTGTAAAAGAAACACATAAATTCATCCACCCTTTTGTCCTGTCTAGGTGGAGGTTAACCTTGGGTAGTGGTCAAGTCTTGTCAGCTATTGTCAGCTTTTACCAGTCAGTCAGTTTTTTTTCTCTCACTCATTCATTCTTTCTTTCTTTGCTGATAGTGGAAATTATGGTCACATTTTCATTTCCACCCACAGCAAAATGACGTCATTTCAAAAAAAAAAAGAAGAACTTTTAGATCGGATTATCTCGCTGAATCCTTTTTGGGCAGGGACTCTCATTTTCTAATAGAATAGAATAGAATAGAATAGAATGCCTTTATTGTCATTATACAGCTGTACAATGAGATACAGAGCATCTCCTACTCAGTGTAAACATGTTGGGGGGGGGGGGGGGGGGTACAGTTCTGCAGCGCTATATACATATGGACAGTATTAACATAGGGAAGAAGATGTATATATATATAAAATGTACAATTTACAAACCGTAAACAATATGTAATAAATAGTGTTATGTATGTACAGTTGAGTTATTGCACATGGAATTGGTATAAATAGTGTTTATGTATATACAGTTATTGCACATAGAATTGGTATAAATAGTGTTTATGTATATACAGTTATTGCACATAGAATTGGTATAAATAGTGTTTATGTATATACAGTTATTGCACATAGAATTGGTATAAATAGTGGTGGTCCATAGAGGAAGTGGGAAGTGGGGGGCTGTGTTATCGGTGCATGTGTGAGTTCAGGGTGGTTATCGCTTTGGGGAAGAAACTGTTCTTGAGTCTGTGGGTTTTAGTGTTGATGCACCTGTAGCGCTTCCCTGAGGGAAGCAGGCTGAACATGTTGAAGCCAGGGTGGGAGCTGTCCTTGATGATGTTTGCTGCTCTGCTGAGGCAGCGGGAGGAATAAATGTCCATCAGGGAGGGGAGAGGGCAGCCGATGATCTTTTGTGCTGTCTTGACTACACTCTGAAGCCTCACTCTATCTGCCTTGGTGCAGCTGCCGTACCATACCGTGATGCAGTAGGTTAGCAGGCTCTCAATGGACGAGCGGTAGAAGGTCAGCAACAGGTTGGAGTTCAGCTTGTACTTCCTGAGGACTCTCAGGAAGTGCAGCCGCTGTTGGGCCTTCTTGATGACCGCTGAGATGTTTTCTGTCCAGGAGATGTCAGCAGAGATGAGGACAGCAAGGAACCGGAAGGTGTGGACCCTCTCCACACACTCCCCGTTGATGTAGAGGGGGGCCAAGTCAGTGCTGTGTCTCCTGAAGTCAACAATGAGCTCTTTGGTTTTCTTAGTGTTCAGTGCCAGGTTGTTTTCTGAACACCATGCTGCCAACTTCAGGACTTCCTCTCTGTACTCTGCCTCGTCTCCCTTCGAGATGAGTCCGACTACCGTGGTGTCATCAGCAAACTTGATGATGAGAGTGTTGTTGTGGGCCGGACTGCAGTCGTGGGTGTAGAGAGAATACAGGAGGGGGCTCAGCACACAGCCCTGTGGGGAGCCGGTGCTCAGTGTGCGAGTGGAGGAGAGATGAGGGCCGAGTCTCACAGTCTGGGGCCGGTTTGTGAGGAAATCCTTTATCCAGGCACATGTGAGAGGAGGGAGGCCAAGAGTGACCAGTTTGTTGATGAGGATGTCCGGGATGATAGTATTAAAGGCTGAGCTGTAGTCCACAAAGAGCATTCGGACGTAGCTCTGCCGCTGCTCTAGGTGACTCAGCACAGCGTGGAGGGCTGTGGCGATGGCGTCTTCTGTGGATCTGTTTGCACGGTATGCAAACTGGTGGGGGTCGAATTCTGGGGGGAGGTAATCCTTGATGTGTTGAAGGACTAGTCTCTCGAAACATTTCATGATTACCGGTGTGAGGGCCACAGGGCGGTAATCATTCAGGCTGGAGATGGGAGACTTCTTCGGCACTGGGATGATTGTGGCTGATTTTAGACAGGATGGGATGGCTGCCTGATCCAGTGATAGGTTGAAGAGTCTGGTGAAGATGAGGGTGAGCTGGTGTGCGCATGCTCTTAGTACCTTGCCAGGTACTCCGTCTGGACCGGCCGCCTTTCTGGGGTTCACTGCTAGGAGCACACGTCTGACATCGTGCTCCGTTACAGTGAGTGGAGCGGTGCAGGAACCAGGTGAGGATGAGGATGGGAGCAGGGCTGAAGCAGATGAGTGTTGCTGTTGTGGTGTTTCAAAGCGGGCGAAGAAGCTGTTTATTTCCTCTGCCAGCTGCACACTGGAATTCTCTGTTTTCGCAGTGCTGCCTCTGTGGTTGATGATGTCTTGCATTCCCTGCCACACCTCTCGTGTGTTGTTGCTGGACAGGTGGGACTCGATGTTCCTTTTGTGGTCTGACTTGGCTTTTTTAATCCCCCTTTTCAGGTCAGCTCGAGCAGCCCTGTACAGAGCTCTGTCACCTGACCTGAAGGCGGCATCACGGGCTTTGAGGAGTGAGCGGACCTCGCTGGTCATCCAGGGTTTTTGATTTGGGAAAACCCGAATGCTTTTGTCCACTGTCACATTTGCAGTACAGAACTTGATGTAGTCCAGTACTGATCCTGTGAAAGTTTCTAGGTCCTGGTGTTCAAATATGTCCCAGTCTGTCTCTGTGAAGCAGTCTTGTAGTTTGTGGAGAGCATTTTCCGGCCAGGTTGTAACAGTCCTTGTGGTGGGCCTGGCACTACGCCTGAGGGGGGTGTAGGCTGGGGAGAGCAGGAGGGAAAGATGGTCGGACTGACCGAGGTGGGGGAGGGGTATGGCTCTATATGCATGCTTGATGTTGGAGTAAACATGATCTAGAGTGTTTTCTCCTCTGGTGGGACATTTGACATGCTGGTAGAACTTTGGGAGTACAGTCTTTATGTTGGCCTTATTAAAATCACCTGCAATAATGTGAACACCATCCGGGTGGGCCCGCTGCTGTTCGTTAATGGTGTTCAGCAGGATAGAGAGCGCCGTGTTTACGTTGGCATCGGGTGGAATGTACACAGCCGTGATGATCACTACTGTTAGCTCTCTCGGTAGAAAAAAAGGCCGGCATCTTACCGACATGTACTCGAGGTTCGGGGAGCAGTGACTGTTTATAATTGTCCCGTTGTTGCACCAGCTTTCATGCACGTAAATACAGAGCCCTCCCCCCCTGCTCTTACCGGAGTCCTTTGTCCTGTCCCAGCGGAGCAGAGTGCGGCCTGCTAGCTGAACGCTAGCATCGGGTATTCCCGGGTGAAGCCAGGTTTCAGTGATAATCAAGGCACAGCAGTCTCGAACATAGCGATTTCCCACTAGTTGTAATTCCAGGTCGTCCGTTTTTTGCACGAGGGATCTGGCGTTGGAGAGATAGAGGCTCGGCAGAGGTGGCTTGTGTGGTTTGTTTTTTAGCCTCAGCATAATGCCGGACCTACGGCCTCGCTTTTGCTTCCTCTCCCTCCGTCTGCGCCTCCGCCTAGTCCCGATAACAATCCACGGGGAGCCCGGTGGTCTCGCTATGTGATCTGGGATGTTGTGCGTGCGAAGAAAGTCCAGTGAAACAGATGTTTGATGCTGGTCACCGATGTCTATGAGACTCTGGCGGGTGTAGCAAACTTTGAAAGTAGAGCCGATGGTGCAGAAAAAAATAAGAAAGACATACAAACTAAGCAAACTAAACAAAAAAAAAGAGTACTGAGACGGAGAGCCGTAAGCCGCTGCAACAGTGTGCGCCGCCATCTTGGAAATTGTCCCAAATCAGCGGCTTTCTCCAGAGCCCATTGTAATTTTTGGAGAAACTCACTTGCAACGGTTTTCTCGACGTGTCGTATAACGCTTTTAATTCCCGTCGTGCAGATCTGCTTAAAGAAAATAAATTCACAAACACAAGTCAGTGCACTTGTTCAAAACACAAAATAAAATAAAATAACAAACAAAACTGTCAAACAAAACTGTCAAACAAAACTATCAAACAAAACTCCCAGTGCACTGTCCAAAAACAAAATAAAAATAAAATTAACAGATCAAAATGAAAAACAAAATTAAATAAAAATACAGAAGCCCGGTCTTAGAACTTGTCCCAGAATATTCTTTTTCTAATGGGCAAAAACACACCAAATCTAAAACTTGGTGCCATGGTACAACCTTCCCCATACATCAGAAACAAAAACAAAACAAAACAAAAAACAAAAATCTGCTACTTTTATTCAATTAAACTCTGGCTGCAGGATTCTGTTCACCCCTGTTATCATGTTCCCCAAAATAATACTAATTCAGTCGTCTATGTATCACTTCTCAACCCACTCAATAAACCAGACAGGATGATGGTAACAGTATTTCCTACCTAAAATTGTGTTTGATTCTAATGAGCTTCATTGTGTGTGTGTGTGTGTGTGTGTGTGTGTTAGTCAGGTTAATACATTTACTATTTCTGTGTGTTCTTTATGTACCTTCCCCCTTTTTTCTGAAACAAAACTCCGTTCACTCCAAATTTTGTTTCAGAAACATCTAAATGAAAATCTCTGTCATAGTCAGGCACAGCTAAACCCCAAATGCTTGAAGGTTACCATTGGCAACCACGCTGTGTGTTATTAACCCCTTCTACAAGTACCCTCTTTTGATGTGTAACACTTTATGTATGATTTTGTATTCTCTGTAGTGCATATCACGTGCATGTGTGGTGTTGTCTTTCCATTTTCTCTAACAGTACTCTTGCATACCTCAGTGCTTGTCTTCCTCCCCCTTTTGTGGTGGTCTGGACACTTTGTCAATCCTCCACTTCAAGGCAGTCGTTTGTCTCCCCAGATTCCTTAACCCAATTTGATTCCCCACACTAAAACAGCATTCCTGTCCTCACCTGCTCCGTTCTTCTCTCCCACTTTGCCGTCCAATGACAGTCAGTTCTCTTCAGCTTTGTCCCGTGTTTGCTCCCACTGTCTCTTTCATTGCCATCTTGCTCCAAAGACGGCAAGTGTCAAACTCCAACAATCTCCTCAAAAGTCCTTCACACACAGTGAAGTTGCAGCTTGCTGGAAACGCATCTCCATTCATCCACTCAAGATGATGGATCTTCTCTTTCTGATGCCGTTTGCCCATAGTGCTGCTGGACCTCTCTGCTCAGGTCTCTGGTATTGTCTCTTGGACTGCTGTCCACTGTTAATGTTCATCCTCGTGCTTCTGGACCTGCACTCTGTGTCTTCAGGGAGAGATTAGCTTCCTTGGAGCTTGCTTGTTCAGGATGAGGACGGGAAGCTGCAAAAACAATTCAGCCAAAAATTCTGGCTGGGGTTTCTATTTTTTATTTCTAATGATCTTAACCTATAATTTTCTTCCGACTGCTGCCCGTGGAGAATTGATCCATCCGTTCCCCACCTGTAATCGACAGACTGAGAGACTTTCATTATTCACTGTGACTGGATATGTTTTCATTACTCCTAAAGCAACACATCTCCACTTATTTTGTTTTGAACTCTACTAACTTTAAACCCCGAAAATAAAATTCCTATTCGTTCTTAACCGCAAACACAAAAAATCTTCTTGATGTTGTTGTTAATTTTTTCACCCACAACACTCCAAATTATGTTTTCTTTTGTGTCCAGCAGGGGAAGAAGGTGACCTGTAGTGTCACTGCTTCCCCCAGTTGGAGACAATTTCCCACTCACACTTCCACACTTTTTATTTTCTTTGTTGTCATTATTTTCTTTCTCTCTCTTTTTTTAACACCCACACATTAACCTGTAAACTCACTCCTCCAAGCTCATTTTTCTTTCACCCCAACAGCTCTCATACAGTCAGCAATCAAATTCTCCATCCATCCTTGAGTACTTGGTCACCTTTAAATGTCACTGTTAATTTTATCAATTTATTTATCATTACTTTAACACTAATCCACTGTTTAGTTTTTTCTTTAATTATTTTAGTTCACTTTCTCCTATTTGATCACTTTGATTTCTTAACTATCATTATTTCACAGAAAATCAACAAATCTACTTTTTCTCCCTCTTTTGTCATCAAGGAATTCACACACACACACAGGCTGGTCACTTGCCCCCACCTTTCTTTCTCTCTCACTCACTCACACACACACATTTTACTCCTCCTTTGTTCCACCTGTGAACCCGCCCCCTCGAGGCTGGCTCACACACACCTCATGCTTCTCGCAGTCCCATTCAAACTTTCTGCGAGACACCTTCTCTGCTGATACAGGACAACGCCCTGATCAGCACAAAGAGCGGGTGCCGTCCGCTCTTGTACGCCTCAACCTAACTACGACAATTAGGCTCATGATCTTCCGATCGCGCCACATTTGCCTCACGAATTATTCAAACTGCGCCACGGACTGGATACCGCAGTTTCTCTTCCCCATAAAAAATAAAACCAAATTAAACCCCCCAACTGACTTCACAGTTTGCAACAATTCGCGACACGGCCTCCTGCCGCGATTTCTGCACACCACAAACACACACTTTTAGACCCAAATTATTTTTGTTACTTTAATTGACTCCCGTACTTCAAACGAGACGCCGACTCTAACGGCGCTTTCCACACACACAACGCAATTTACTAACGCTGCAGTCAGTGGGGTGAGCCAAGCCGTTGTGCTTTCACTAACGAAGCAACTTGCCCCCACTCTCATGCAGGTTATCAACCGCGACTAGGATCCAACACCTAACTTTAGTTATTTAAGGCGTCCCCGGTCCCCTAGGTAACCACCCTGGAATCTCCTGTCCCACAGGTCCTATCCCCGCGTCTGAGAATAGGTGGCGCTACCAAGCCCGGAACACACACAGCCCTGAGCTGGCGACGAGGCCTTCCAGCCCCGCTTTCTAACTAATAGTAACACAGGTTTCCTGCTTCAACGCACGGAGGACGGATCACACACCGCCACTTTTTCCTAATACTAAGACGGATCACACACCGCCGCGGATGAAACACTGATTCTATTAATTACTAACTAAGACGGATCACACACCGCGACTAAAACGGACCAAACACCGTTTCTTTTAATTACTAACTAAGACGGATCACACACCGCCACTAAAACGGATCAAACACTGTTTCTTTTAACTACTAACTAAGACGGATCACACACCGCCACTAAAACGGATCACACACCGCCACTTTTTCCAAATACTAAGACGGATCACACACCGCCACTAAAACGGACCAAACACCGTTTCTTTTAACTACTAACTAAGACGGATCACACACCGCCACTAAAACGGATCAAACACCGTTTCTTTTAATTACTAACTAAGACGGATCACACACCGCCACTAAAACGGACCAAACACCGTTTCTTTTAATTACTAACTAAGACGGATCACACACCGCCACTAAAACGGACCAAACACTGTTTCTTTTAATTACTAAGACGGATCACACACCGCCACTAAAACGGACCAAACACCGTTTCTTTTAATTACTAACTAAGATGGATCACACACCGCCACTAAAACGGACCAAACGCTGTTTCTTTTAATTACTAACTAAGACGGATCACACACCGCCACTAAAACGGACCAAACACCGTTTCTTTTAATTACTAACTAAGACGGATCACACACCGCCACTAAAACGGACCAAACACCGTTTCTTTTAATTACTAACTAAGACGGATCACACACCGCCACTAAAACGGACCAAACACTGTTTCTTTTAATTACTAAGACGGATCACACACCGCCACTAAAACGGACCAAACACCGTTTCTTTTAATTACTAACTAAGACGGATCACACACCGCCACTAAAACGGACCAAACACCGTTTCTTTTAATTACTAACTAAGACGGATCACACACCGCCACTAAAACGGACCAAACACCGTTTCTTTTAATTACTAACTAAGACGGATCACACACCGCCACTAAAACGGATCAAACACCGTTTCTTTTAATTACTAACTAAGACGGATCACACACCGCCACTAAAACGGATCAAACACTGTTTCTTTTAACTACTAACTAAGACGGATCACACACCGCCACTAAAACGGATCAAACACTGTTTCTTTTAATTACTAACTAAGATAGATCACACACCGCCACTAAAACGGATCACACACCGCCACTTTTTCCTAATACTAAGACGGATCACACACCGCCACTAAAACGGACCAAACACCGTTTCTTTTAACAACTAACTAAGACGGATCACACACCGCCACTAAAACGGATCAAACACCGTTTCTTTTAATTACTAACTAAGACGGATCACACACCGCCACTAAAACGGACCAAACACCGTTTCTTTTAATTACTAACTAAGACGGATCACACACCGCCACTAAAACGGACCAAACACTGTTTCTTTTAATTACTAAGACGGATCACACACCGCCACTAAAACGGACCAAACACCGTTTCTTTTAATTACTAACTAAGACGGATCACACACCGCCACTAAAACGGACCAAACACTGTTTCTTTTAATTACTAAGACGGATCACACACCGCCACTAAAACGGACCAAACACCGTTTCTTTTAATTACTAACTAAGACGGATCACACACCGCCACTAAAACGGACCAAACACCGTTTCTTTTAATTACTAACTAAGACGGATCACACACCGCCACTAAAACGGACCAAACACTGTTTCTTTTAATTGTGTGGATGCTGATTAAGCATCCACACTATTGAGTTCCTGTTTCTCTTTATTATTATTATTATTATTATTATTATTATTATTGTTATTGTGTGGATGCTTTAAGGCATCCACACTATTGTTTTCCTGTTTCTCTTTATTCTTTATACTTTATTATTATTGTGTGGATGCTTTATGCATCCACACTATTGAGTTCCTGTTTCTCTTTATCCTTTATTGTGTGGATGCTGGAGGCATCCACACTATTGAGTTCCTGTTTCTCTTTATTCTTTATACTTTATTATTGTGTGGATGCTGGAGGCATCCACACTATTGAGTTCCTCTTGGGACTTCCGTACACTTTTTGGCACTTAACTACTTCCACAATTTTCAGCCGATTTTCACCGTTCAAATTTTAAACTATTCTGCTATTTCTGCTAATGTGTGCTATGTCTTTTGGTATTTTTCACTATTATACTTTTTAAAATATTAAGCTTAATTTGTCCCATTGAAACGAATGGGAAACTTCTGCAATTCTGCTAAAACTTGCTTGTTTTTGAAACTTAACTACTTCCTCATATTTTCACGTAGAACAACCATTCAAACTTTAAAATGTTCTCAAATTATTGGGCTATTCAGGTATAAATCAGCTTTTTCAAATCTTTTACCGTTTTATTTTTATGCCTCTTAAAGTTTTCAGTTGCAAAATTGTGATTTTTCACAAAATACATGCGTTGTTATGGTTGCTATGCACTTGGCTTCCAGTGTGCCACTGAAGGTTTTGCAGTCTTCTCTTCATGTCTGAACAACTTCTTGCTACTTGCTCAATTTTCACTCAACTTCCACAAATTATACATCAAAACGTAGGTATTTTTGCTGGCTTTCCGAAAATGTCACTATCATTGCTTTGGGATTTATAGAATTTTGGCAAATCTCCTCAGACCAACACAAAGTCGCAAAACTCTCCATAGAAAGTCAATGGAGAGCTTGTTCAAAATCACCGCTTGATTTCTGTAATGAGAGGCATATTCGAATCATCATATCTCCTTAACGAAGCAAAGTTAAGACATAAGGCTTGTCCCAGTATATCTTCAGACACTCCTGACGCTCACAATTCAAGAATTATTTTCTCACCTATTACCGTTCTGAAATGAGTTAGACTTGTTTGAGGGTAGGAAATTCGTCCTTCGCTCAGATTTCTTCAGATTTCAAACTCTGGAAATGAACCACTTTTTTCTCTCGTCATATCTTTTTGATGGATTTCCACAGAGACCTGAAAATTTCCATGATTGTTCACCAAAGCCTGCTGTTTCTTACGATGAAAGAATGATATTGATACTCCAAACAGATTTAGAGTTAGAAAGCGTTGTTTGAGGGCATGTCAAGGCAGTTTTTGCTTTGGTCTACTCAGTTATGGTGCATTAGAAGTCAAATATCTTTAATAATTCATATTTTAATGATAAATTGTCAACACTTTAAGATTCCCCCATCTCTTCTGAACAAAACGGTGTAAGAATGACCGTTCTAGCCCCTACGGTTAGGAAATTATGGTCATTTGTTTGAGGGGAGTCCTGACTATGAGAAATAGACTGCAAAAATCCTGTGTCTCTCTGTGCTCCGTGCACGTGTTTTGGCGGGAAAGAGTGCACAGGCTCTCTGATTGGTGGATTCAAATTCAGCAGCTCCCAGGCTGCTTGACTGAGCTAGAAACTTACTTCTCTCTCCCTGTGTGTGTGTGTGTGTGTGTGTGTGTGTGTGTGTGTGTGTGTGTGTGTGTGTGTGTGTGTGTGTGTGTGACAGAGAGAGAGAGAGAGAGAGAGAGAGAGAGAGAGCCTTTTTATGGGATGATCTCATTGTAAGATTCAAATTCAATATATTTAGACTGGGTGACTGAATTAGATCTTGTGTGTGTGTGTGTGTGTGTGTGTGTGTGTGTGTGTGTGTGTGTGTGTGTGTGTGTGTGTGTGTGTGTGTGACAGAGAGAGAGAGAGAGAGAGAGAGAGCCTTTTTATGGGATGATCTCATTGTAAGATTCAAATTCAATATATTTAGACTGGTTGACTGAATTGGATCTTGTGTGTGTGTGTGTTTGTGTGTTTGTGTGACAGAGAGAGAGAGATAGAGAGGGCGAGAGAGAGTTTTTATGGGAGCATCTTATTGTATGATTTAAATTCAATATATTTAGACTGGTTGACTGAATTTGATCCTGTGTGTGTCTCTCTGTGCTTGTGTGTTTCCATATGTGTCCATATTTGTGATTGTGTGACTGTTATACTTTTTTTGCTGATTTTTTTTTTTCATTTAACAATTACATTTGAGGGACCCTTAGCATGTTCAGCATTTTTTCAGCTGTTCATTTTGCTTTTCCAATTTTTCTATTTAAGTTATTACTATTGTGCTAAGTCATAGCATTTCTGCTGCTTTTCAGTATTTGTGCTAAATACAGCATTTCTGCTAAATCATACTATTTCTGCTATTTTATAAGATTTGTGCTAAATACAGCATTTGTGCTAAATCATACTATGTCTGCTACTTTATAGGATTTGTACTTAATATATTATTTCTGCTTAATTATAGTATTTCTGCCATTTTATAGTATTTGTGCTAAAACATAGTATTTCTACTAAATGCAGTATTTCTGGGTAATCATTGTATTTCTATATATTTCTGCCAGGTCCCCAGGGAGTCAATCCTCTGTAAGGACTGTAATATTCAAAGTTACATATCAGGACCTGCACGACTTCACAACTAGCCAATCACATCTGAGGGCTGGCACATTCAAATTTGCATATTGTTGCCTTCAGGGCTTCCCAGCCAGCCATTCATATCTGAGGGCTGGCACATTCAAATTTGCATATTGGGGCCTTCATGGCTTCTAAGCCAACCAATCATCTATGTCATATATCTATGATTATTTATATTTTTTTTAAAAAGACAACACTTGACGATTCCCCCATCTCGTCTGAACAAAAGAATGTTAGACCTGAGACCTGAAAATTTCCATGACTGTTCACCAAAGCCTGCTGTGTCTTACGGTGAAACAATGATATCGATACTCTATATAGATTTAGAGTTACAAAGCGTTGTTTGAGCGCAAGTCAAAGCAGTTTTGCTTCGCCTCTACTCAGTTATGGTGCATTGCAAGTCAAATATCTTTAATAATTCATATTTTAATGACAAATTGTCAACACTTTAAGATTCCCCCATCTCTTCTGAACAAAACGGTGTAAGAATGACTGTTCTAGCCCTACGGTTAGGAAATTATAGCCATTTGTTTGAGGGGAATCCTGACTATGAAAAATAGACAGCACAAATCCTGTCTCTGTGCTGCGTGTGTGTAAAAACAGGTGCACCTGTTTTGGCGGGAAAAAGTACACAACCTCTCTGATTGGTGGATTCAAATTTAGCAGCTCCCAGGCTGCTTGGCTGACCTAGAAACTTGCTTGTCTCTCCCTGTGTGTGTGTGCGTGTGTGTGTGTGTGTGACAAAGAGAGAGAGAAAGAGAGGGCGAGAGAGAGGTTTTATGGGAGCATCTTATTGTATGATTTAAATTCAATATATTTAGACTGGTTGACTGAATTTGATCCTGTGTGTGTCTCTCTGTGCATGTGTGTTTCCATATGTGTATATATTTGTGATTGTGTGACTGTTATACTTTTTTTTTGCTGATTTTTTTTCGTTTCACAATTACATTTGAGGGACCCTTAGCATGTTCAGGATTTTTTCAGCTGTCCATTTTGCTTTTCCAATTTTTCTATTTAAGTTATTACTATAGTGCTAAGTCATAGCATTTCTGCTGCTTTTCAGTATTTATTTTTATTTCAGTAATCATACTATTTCTGCCATTTTATAGGATTTGTACTTAATATAGTATTTCTGCTTAATTATAGTATTTCTGCCATTTTATAAGATTTGTGCTAAATATAGTTTTTCTGCTAAAAAATAGTATTTCTGCCAAATATAGTATTTTTGATTAATTATAGTTTTTCTACCAAATCATAGTAAAGTTTTACTGCTTTTTCTATGGCTTCTAAGACAACCAATCATATCTGAGGGCTGGCACATTCAAAGTTGCATATTGTTGCCTTCATGGCTTCCCAGCCAGCCAATCATATCTGAGGGCTGGCACATTCAAATTTGCATATTGTTGGCTTCATGGCATCCCAGCCAGCCAATCATATCTGAGGCCTGGCACATTCAAATTTGCATATTGGGGCATTCATGGCTTCTAAGCCAACCAATCATCTATGTCATATATCTTTAAATTTATATTTGTATTTTAAATGGTCAACATTTCAAGATTCCCCCATGTCTTCCGAACAAAATGGTCTCAAAATGACCGTTTTAGCCCCTACGGTTAGGAATTTATGGCTGTTTGTTTGAGGGGAGTCCTCACTATGAGAAATAGACTGCAAAAATCCTGTCTCTCTCTGTGCTGTGTGTGTAAAAGCCTGCACTTGGTGCACCAGTTTTGGCAGGAAAACGTACACAGCCTCTCTGATTGGTGGATTCAAATTGAGAAGCTCACAGCTGTTTGACTGACCTAGAAACATGCTGTTAACAGCCCCTGTTCACTTTCTGCTGCTGCTGCTGTGTGTGTGTGTGTGTGTGTGTGTGTGTGTGTGTGTGTGTGTGTGTGTGTGTGTGTGTGTGTGTGAGAGAGAGAGAGAGAGACACACACACACACACAAAGACCCTTTTTAAGGCAGCATCTCATTGTTGGATAAAAATATAATATATTCAGACTGGTTGACTGGCATAGACACTGTCTGTGTGTCTCTCTCTGTACATTTGTGTATCCATATTTGATTTCTTGTGTATTTGTTGATTTGTGTATCCATATTTGATTTTGTGTGTATCTGTTGGCTGTTCTTATTTGTTTTTTTTCTAAATGTATTTTTATTTTATTTTTTCACAGGTGAACTAAAATTAGTTTTCAGCGAACTTAACCATGTTCCTTTTTATTCAGCTTGTCATTTTACCTTTCCAATATTTTTACTTAAGTTATTACTATTGTGCTCAATCATAGAATCTGTTCTAAATCATTGTTATTAAGCTATATTGTAGGATTTCTGCTAAATCAAAGTATTTCTACTATATTATATTTTTCTTTCTAAATATAGCATTTCTGCTATAGAATAGTATTTCTGCTATGTTATAATATTTGTGCTAAACTGGAGTATTTTTGCTAAAACATAGTATTTATTTAAAATTACAATATTCATAGTATATTGCAGTGTCTCTGGTAAATCACAGCATTTCTGCTATGTTGTACTGTTTTTCTAAATCATAGTATTTCTGTAATGATTAAGAATGTTTGGCTAAATATATTCTTTCTGTTATCTTATACTATTTCTCTTAAATTCTTGTATTTTTGAGAAGTTATCGTGTTTCTGGTAACTTACAATGTTTCTGCTAAGTTCTGCTATGCTATTGTATTTCTGCCAAGTATTATGTTTCCTCTAAGATATTGCAGTTCTGCTAAGTTACTACATTTTAGCAAAGTTCCTTAGCCTCTGCAAAATTTTTACAATTTCTGCAACTTTTCAGCTTTTTCAGCTATTTTTAGCAGACAGCTTCAGCATTACAGCATCCCACACTGCATTTTCGCAGGAAATGCAAATTTTTCTAGTTATTATTATTATTCTAGTTGCCACTTTTTGCACTTTTTTTGTCACTTTTCTACTTCCACAATTTTCAGCCGATTTTCACCGTTCGAATTTTAAACTATTCTGCTATTTCTGCTAATGATCGCAATGACTTTTGGTATTTTTAACTATTATACTTTTTAAAATATTATGCTTTTTTCCTTTAATTTGTCCCATTGAAATGAATGGAAAACTTCCGCAATTCTGCTAAAACTTGCTTGTTTTTGAAACTTAACTACTTCCCCATACTTTCACCTAGAACAACCATTCAAACTTTAAAATGTTCACAAATTATTGGGCTATTCATGGATGATTCAGCTTTTTCATATCTGTTACCGTTTTCATCTTATCCCTCTTAAAGTTTTGAGTTTCATCTTTGTGATTTTTCACAAAATACATGCGTTGTTATGGTTGCTATGCACTTGGCTTTCAGTGTGCCACTGTAAGTTTTGCAGTCTTCTCTTCGTGTCCGAACAACTTCTTGCTACTTGCTCAATTTTCACTCAACTTCGACAAATTATACATCAAAACGTAGGTATTTTTGCTGGCTTTCAGAAAATATCACCATTATTGTTGTGAGATTTATAGAATTTTGGCAAATCTCCTCAGACCAACACAAAGTCTGAAAACTCTCCATAGAAAGTCAATGGAGAGTTTGTTCAAAATCACCGCTGGATTTCTGTAATGAGAGGCATATTCGAATTGTCATATCTCCTTCACGAAGCGAAGTTAAGACATGAGGCTTGTGCCAATATATCTTCAGACACTCCTGACGCTCACAATTCAAGAATTTTTTTCTCACCTATTACCATTTGGCCATGAATTACGTTTGTTTGAGGGTAGGAAATTCGTCCTTCGCTCAGATTTCTTCAGATATTAGTCTCTGGAAATGAACCACTTTTTTCTCTCGTCATATCTTTTTGATGGATTTCCATAGAGACCTGAAAATTTCCATGACTGTTCACCAAAGCCTGCTGTCTCTTACGGTGAAAGAATGATATCAATACTCCAAATAGATTTAGAGTTACAAAGCTTTGTTTGAGGGCAAGTCAAGGCAGTTTTTGCTTCGCCTCTACTCAGTTATGGTGCATTACAAGTCAAATATCTTTAATAATTCATATTTTAATGATAAATTGTCAATACTTTAAGATTCCCCCATCTCTTCTGAACAAAATGGTGTAAGAATGACTGTTCTAGCCCCTACGGTTAGGAAATTATAGCCATTTGTTTGAGGGGAATCCTCACTATGAAAAATAGACAGCACAAATCCTGTCTCTGTGCTGCGTGTGTGTAAAAACAGGTGCACCTGTTTTGGCGGGAAAAACTACACAGCCTCTCTGATTGGTGGATTCAAATTTAGCAGCTCACAGGCTGCTTGACTGACCTAGAAACAGGCTGTTAACAACCCTGTTCACTTGTTGATGCTGCTGCTGCTGTGTGTGTGTGTGTGTGTGTGTGTGTGTGTGTGTGTGTGTGTGTGTGTGATTGTGATTTAAATTCAATATATTTAGACTGGTTGACTGAGTTTGATCCTGTGTGTCTCTCTGTGCATGTGTGTTACCATATGTGTACATATTTGTGATTGTATGACTGTTATACTTTTTTTGCTGGGTTTTTTTTTCATTTAACAATTACATTTGAGGGACCCTTAGCATGTTCAGGATTTTTCAGCTGTCCCTTTTGCTTTTCCAATTTTTCTATTTAACCTATTACTATTGTGCTAAGTCATAGCATTTCAATTCAATTCAATTCAAGTATTTTTTTATTGTCATTGTCAAGAACAATGAAATTGTGTTTGGAGCTTCTACAACAGATAATAATAAATACTAAATTCCCCTTTAAATACTAAATTCCCCTTAGACCCAAGTGTGACTATTTAACCCAGTGTGACTTCAGTGCAATGAGACGATCCTTAGCAAAAACATGAGAATATGACAGGAAATGTTCATGGGACATTCAAACAAAGACCTGAGAAATATGACAAAGTGCAACAGTGCAACCCGTTCAATTATTGTACTGTGAGATATGATAATTGTCTATTTTCCAGACCAGTTCACTGCTATTAATAAGTTGGATATGGTTAATGTCCGTGAGAGGGGGGGCAGGGGGGGGGGGGGGGGGCAGAGTTCAGAAGCCTCACAGCCTGTGGATACAGGCTGTTGGCCAGTCTGGACGTTCTGGCCTGTATGGACCTGTACCTTCTCCCTGAGGGCAGCAGGTGGAAAAGGTGGTGCGCAGGGTGGTGTTGGTCCCGCAGGATACTGTGCACCCTCCTCAGACAGCGAGTGGGGAAGATGTCGCTAATCTCTGGCAGAATCGTACCAATAATTCTGCCAGCTTCTTTCACCACCCGCTGGAGTGCTTGCTGGTCGGCCTTGGTGCAGCTGGGGAACCACACTAGAAATCCATACGTCAGAACGCTGCTGATGGCACAGTTGTAGAAGTTCAACATCAGAGGTCTGGGAATGTGTGCGCTCCGCAGTCTCCTCAGGTAGTAGAGGCGCTGTTGGGCCTTCCGTACAGCTGAGGTGATGTGGTTGCCCCAGGACAAGTCCTCAGTCACAGTTGAGGACTGAGGACTGTTGAGGACTGTTGAGGATTTCCTGCTGCTTTTCAGTATTTGTGCTAAATACAGCATTTCTGCTAAATCATACTATTTCTGCTATTTTATGAGATTTGTGCTAAATACAGCATTTCTGCTAAATCATACTATCTCTGCTATTTTATAGGATTTGTACTTAATATAATATTTCTGCTTAATTATAGTATTTCTGCCATTTTATAGTATTTGTGCTAAACCATAGTATTTCTACTAAATGCAGTATTTCTGGGTAATCATTGTTTTTCTATATATTTCTGCCAGGTCCCCAGGGAGTCAGTCCTCTGTAAGGACTGTAATATTCAAATTTACATATCAGGACCTGGATGGCTTCCCAGCCAGCCAATCATATCTGAGGCCTGGCACATTCAAATTTGCATATTGGGGCATTCATGGCTTCTAAGACAACCAATCATATCTGAGGCCTGGCATATTCAAATTTGCATATTGTTGCCTTCATGGCTTCCCAGCCAGCCAATCATATCTGAGGTCTGGCACATTCAAATTTGCATTTTGGGACCTTCATGGCTTCTAAGCCAACCAATCATCTATGTCATATATCTCTAATATTTCATATTTTTATTTTAAATGGTCAACATTTCAAGATTCCCCCATGTCTTCTGAACAAAACGGTCCAATAATGACCGTTTTAGCCCCTACGGTGAGGAATTTATGGCTGTTTGTTTGAGGGGAGTCCTGACTATGAGAAATAGACTGCAAAAATCCTGTCTCTCTCTGTGCTGCATGTGTAAAAGCCTGCACTTGGTGCACCAGTTTTGGCGGGAAAGAGCACACAGCCTCCCTGATTGGTGGATTCAAATTGAGAAGCTCACAGCTTTTTGACTGACCTACAAACATGCTATTAACAGCCCCTGTTCACTTGCTGATGCTGCGCTGTGTGTGTGTGTGTGTGTGTGTGTGTGTGTGTGCGTGTTACAGACAGAGAGAGCCTTTTTATGGGAGCATCTTATTGTATGATTTAAATTCAATATATTTAGACTGGTTGATTGAATTTGGTCCTGTGTGTGTCTCTCTGTGCATGTGTGTTTCAATATGTGTCCATATTTGTGATTGTGTAACTGTTATGCTTTTTTTTGCTGATCATTTTTTCATTTAACAATTACATTTGAGGGACCCTTAGCATGTTCAGGATTTTTTCAGCTGTCCATTTTGCTTTTCCAATTTTTCTATTTAACTTATTACTATTGTGCTAAGTCATAGCATTTCTGCTGCTTTTAAGTATTTGTGCTAAATACAGCATTTCTGCTAAATCATACTATTTCTGCTATTTCATAAGATTTGTGCTAAATATAGTGTTTCTGCTAAAAAATAGTATTTTCTGCCAAATATAGTATTTTTGATTAATTATAGTTTTTCTACCAAATCATAGTACAGTTTTACTGCTTTTTATATGGCTTCTAAGACAACCAATCATATCTGAGGCCTGGCACATTCAAATTTGCATATTGTTGCCTTAATGGCTTCCCAGCCAGCCAATCATATCTGAGGGCTGGCACATTCAAATTTGCATATTGTTGCCTTCATGGCTTCCCAGCCAGCCAATCATATCTGAGGCCTGGCACATTCAAATTTGCATATTGTTGCCTTCATGGCTTCCCAGCCAGCCAATCATCTATGTCATATATCTCTAATATTTCATGTTTTTATTTTAAATGGTCAACATTTCAAGATTCCCCCATGTCTTCTGAACAAAACGGTCTAAGAATGACCGTTTTAGCCCCTACGGTTAGGAATTTATGGCTGTTTGTTTGAGGGGAATCCTGACTATGAGAAATAGACTGCAAAAATCCTGTCTCTCTCTGTGCTGCGTGTGTAAAAGCCTGCACTTGGTGCACCAGTTTTTGACGGGAAAAAGCACACAGCCTCTCTGATTGGTGGATTCAAATTGAGAAGCTCACAGCTGTTTGACTGACCTAGAAACATGCTGTTAACAGCCCCTGTTCACTTGCTGCTGCTGCTCTGTGTGTGTGTGTGTGTGTGTACGAGAGAGAGAGAGAGAGAAAGAAAGACACACACACACAAAGACCCTTTTTAGGGCAGCATCTCATTGTTGGATAAAAATATAATATATTCAGACTGGTTGACTGGCATAGACCCGTGTGTGTGTCTCTCTCTGTACATTTGTGTATCCATATTTGATTTTCTGTGTATTTGGTGGTTTGTGTATCCATATTTGATTTTGTGTATATCTGTTGGCTGTTCTTATTTGTTTTGTTTTTTTTCTAAATGTATTTTTATTTTATTTTTTTCACAGGTGAACAAAAATTAGTTTTCAGCGAACTTAACCATGTTCCTTTTTATTCAGCTTGTCATTTTACCTTTCCAATATTTTCACTTAAGTTATTACTATTCTGCTCAATCATAGTATCTGTTCTAAATCATTATTATTAAGCTATATTGTAGGATTTCTGCTAAATCATAGTATTTCTACTATATTATATTTTTCTTTGTAAATATAGCATTTCTGTTATAGAATAGTATTTCTGCTATGTTATAATATTTGTGATAAACTGGAGAATTTTTGCTAAAACATAGTATTTATTTAAAATTTCAATATTAATAGTATATTACAGTGTCTCTGGTAAATCACAGCATTTCTGCTATGTTGTACTGTTTTTCTAAATCATAGTATTTCTGTAATGTTTAAGAATGTTTGGCTAAATATATTCTTTCTGTTATCTTATACTATTTCTCCTAAATTCTTGTATTTTTGAGAAGTTATCGTGTTTCTGGTAAGTTACAATATTTCTGCTAAGTTCTGCTATGCTATTGTATTTCTGCCAAGTATTATGTTTCCTCTAAGATATTGCAGTTCTGCTAAGTTACTACATTTTAGCAAAGTTCCTTTGCTTCTGCAAAGTTTTTACAAATTCTGCACCTTTTCAGCTTTTTCAGCTAGTTTCAGGTGACAGCTTCAGCATTCCAGCATCCACACTGCATTTTCGCAGGAAATGCACATTTTTCTAGTTATACTTTATTATTATTCTAGTTGCAACTTTTTTGTACTTTTTTGGCACTTAACTACTTCCACAATTTTCAACCGATTTTTACCGTTCAAATTTTAAACTATTCTGCTATTTCTGCTAATGTGCGCTATGACTTTTGGTATTTTTTGCTATTATACTTTTTAAAATATTACGTTTTTTTCCTTTTATTTGTCCCATTGAAATGAATGGGAAACTTCCACAATTCTGCTAAAACTTGCTTGTTTTTGAAACTTATCTACTTCCTTATACTTTCACGTAGAACAACCATTCAAACTTTAAAATGTTCACAAATTTTTGGGCTATTCATGAATGATTCAGCTTTTTCATATCTGTTACCATTTTCATCTTATCCCTCTTTAACTTTTCAGTTGCAAAATTGTGATTTTTCACAAAATACATGTGTTGTTATGGTTGCTATGCACTTGGCTTTCAGTGTGCCACTGTAAGTTTCGCAGTCTTCTCTTCATGTCCAAACAACTTCTTGCTACTTGCTCAATTTTCACTCAACTTCCACAAATTATACATCAAAACGTAGGTATTTTTGCCGGCTTTCAGAAATATGTCACTATCATTGTTGTGGGATTTATAGAATTTTGGCAAATCTCCTCAGACCAACACAAAGTCTGGAAACTCTCCATAGAAAGTCAATGGGGAGTTTGTTCAAAATCACCGCTTGATTTCTGTAATGAGAGGCATTTTCGTATCGTCATATCTCCTTAACGAAGCAAAGTTAAGACATGAGGCTTGTGCCAATATATCTTCAGACACTCCTGATGCTCACAATTCAAGAATTTCTTTCTCACCTATTACCATTTGGCCATGAATTGGGTTTGTTTGAGCGTAGGAAATTTGTCCCTCGCTCAGATTTCTTCAGATTTTAAACACTGGAAATGAGGCACTTTTTTCTCTCGTCATATCTTTTTGATGGATTTCCACAGAGACCTGAAAATTTCCATGACTGTTCACCAAAGCCTGCTGTCTCTTACGGTGAAAGAATGATATCGATACTCCAAATAGATTTAGAGTTAGAAAGCGTTGTTTGAGGGCAAGTCAAGGCAGTTTTCGCTTCGCCTCTACTAAGTTATGGTGCATTACAAGTCAAATATCTTCAATAATTCATATTTTAATGATAAATTGTCAACACCTTAAGATTCCCCCATCTCTTCTGAACAAAACGGTGTAAGAATGACTGTTCTAGCCCCTACGGTTAGGAAATTATAGCCATTTGTTTGAGGGGAATCCTCACTATGAAAAATAGACAGCACAAATCCTGTCTCTGTGCTGCATGTGTGTAAAAACAGGTGCACCTGTTTTGGCGGGAAAAAGTATACAGCCTCTCTGATTGGTGGATTCAAATTCAGCAGCTCCCAGGCTGTTTGGCCTGCTGCTGCTGCTAGTGTGTGTGTGTGTGTGTGTGTGTGTGTGTGTGTGTGTGTGTGACAGAGAGAGAGAGAAAGAGAGGGCGAGAGAGAGTTTTTATGGGAGCATCTTATTATATGATTTAAATTCAATAAATTTAGACAGGTTGACTGAATTTGATCCTATGTTTCTCTCTGTGCTTGTGTGTTTCCATATGTGTCCATATTTTTGATTGTGTGACTGTTATACTTTTTTTTGCTGATTTTTTTTCCCTTTAACAATTACATTTGAGGGACCCTTAAAATGTTCAGCATTTTTTCAGCTGTTCATTTTGCTTTTCCAATTTTTCTATTTAAAATATTACTATTGTGCTAAGTCATAGCATTTCTGCTGCTTTTCAGTATTTGTGCTAAATACAGCATTTCTGCTAAATCATACTATTTCTGCTATTTATGAGATTTGTGCTAAATACAGCATTTCTGCTAAATCATACTAAAAAATAGTATTTCTGCTAAATATAGTATTTTATCTTAATTATAGTATTTCTGCCATTTTATAGTATTTGTGCTAAAACATATTATTTCTACTAAATGTAGTATTTATGCTTAATCATACTATTTCTATATATTTCTGCCAGGTCCCCAGGCAGCTAATCCTCTGTGAGGACTGATACATTCAAATTTACATATCAGGGCCTGCACGGCTTCCCAGCCAGCCAATCATATCTGAGGTCTGCCCTTTCTTCTCTTGTCATATCTCAGCGACAGATGTACAAAGAGCAATTCACAGACTACTAATTCATATTCATCATTTATTACAATTCTGCAAACTTTTATGATTTTAGGAGCTTTTCTAATACGGACCTCAGATTCTTGTTAACACTCCATGGCACAAAATACTGTTCCCTTTAGGCTCTGTGTATGTGTGTGTATCAATATTTCTCCCATTTTAAAGTATTACTCCTCCATAATTGTCCATCCATCCATCCATCCATCCATCCCTTATCCTTTTCAGGGTCGCGAGGGGCGCTGGAGCCTATCCCAGCTGTCATAGGGCGAGAGGCGGGGTACACCCTGGACAGGTCGCCAGTCTGTCGCAGGGCCAACACACAGGGACAGACAACCATTCACACTCACATTCACTCGCACATTCACACCTAGTGACAATTTCGATTATCCAATTAACCTATCCCCACAAGCTGCATGTCTTTGGACGGTGGGAGGAAGCCGGAGTACCCGGAGGGAACCCACGCAAACACGGGGAGAACATGCAAACTCCACACAGAAAGACCCTGGCCTAATTGTATTTCTGTTAAATCAAAGTACTTTTACTACATCTTAGTATTTCTGCTAAATCATAGTATTTTGCCAAATTATGGTTTTTGTGCCAAATCATAACATTTGTGTTATGTTATAGTATTACTACTAAGTGGAGGAATTTCTGTCATGTTACAGTATATGTGCTGATTACAGTATTTCTGCTAAATCATAGTATTTCTACTATATTATATTTTTCTTTCTAAATATAGCATTTCTGCTATATAATTGTATTTCTGCTACCTACACATACGGATCAGTATCTAAGGTTTGACTCTTATCATCCACTGGAGCACAAACTGGGTGTCATCAGGAGGCTACAACACAGAGCGAACACCATCCCCACAGACACAGCGGCCAGGGAGGCAGAAGAACAGCACATCAAGAAGGCCCTGAGTAAATGTGGCTATCCCAGATGGACTTTTGTCAAAGCTGGAAAGACACCCAAAGAAAGCTCCAGCCGATCCAGGAGAGAAGGACAACCGCTGCCCAGGCGAAAAACCTGTAGTGATCCCATATGTGTCAGGAGTATCGGAGCAGTTGAGACGCATTTTTTCGAAACACCGGGTCTCTGTGGCTTTTAAACCCCAAAACACGCTGTGCCAAAAACTGGTCCACCCCAAGGATCGGGTCCCCCGACACAAACAGAGTAACATAGTGTACGCTGTTAAGTGCCAGGAGGATTGCCAGGATTTATACATCGGGGAAACCAAACAACCTCTGGCGAAGCGGATGGCACAACACAGAAGAGCTACCTCGTCAGGCCAGGACTCTGCAGTCTATTTACACCTACAGGCCAGTGGACACTCTTTCAAGGATGAGGATGTACACATCCTGGACAGGGAAGAACGCTGGTTTGAGCGCGGAGTCAAGGAGGCCATTTACGTGAAAAGGGAAAGACCATCTCTGAATCGAGGAGGGTGCCTAAGGGTACATCTTTCGCCATCTTACAATGCTGGGATTGCAGCCATTCCCCAACTCTCTGTGAATGGGACTCATGGCCATTGATCAGTGGTCTTTGATCAGTGGTTTTGGTCAGTGATTGTTGATCAATGGTCATGGGAATTTGCATAATTATGATTAAGGAACTGACCTCACAGCCCATTGTTCCTTCTGTGGGCTGGTTTCAGTCATTATGCAAATGTCCTGTTTATAAGGTTTGGGGAAACCTGCAGTCAGCTGAGACTGAAGAAGTCACTTGGATGAGTGACGAAACGTTTCTCCCACAAAACGCTACGTCCAGATGAACAGATTCAACTTTTGGAGGTATTTCTGCTATGTTATAATATTTGTGCTAAACCAGAGTATTTCTGCTGAAACATAGTATTTCTGCCAAATGATAGTATTTCTGTCAAATTACAGTATTTGTGCTAAAACATAGTATTCATTTAAAATTACAATATTCATAGTTCATCACAGTGTCTCTGGTAAATCACAGTATTTCTGCTATGTTGTACTATTTTTGTAAATCATAGTGTTTCTGTAATGTTTAAGTATTTTTGGTTAAATATATTCTTTCTGTTATCTTATACTATTTCTCCTAAATTCTTGTATTTTTGAGAAGATATCATGTTTCTGGTAAGTTACAATATTTCTGCAAAGTTCTGCTATGCTATTGTATTTCTGCCAAGTATTACAGGGAGTGCAGAATTATTAGGCAAATGAGTATTTTGTCCACATCATCCTCTTCATGCATGTTGTCTTACTCCAAGCTGTATAGGCTCGAAAGCCTACTACCAATTAAGCATATTAGGTGATGTGCATCTCTGTAATGAGAAGGGGTGTGGTCTAATGACATCAACACCCTATATCAGGTGTGCATAATTATTAGGCAACTTCCTTTCCTTTGGCAAAATGGGTCAAAAGAAGGACTTGACAGGCTCAGAAAAGTCAAAAATAGTGAGATATCTTGCAGAGGGATGCAGCAGTCTTAAAATTGCAAAGCTTCTGAAGCGTGATCATCGAACAATCAAGCGTTTCATTCAAAATAGTCAACAGGGTTGCAAGAAGCGTGTGGAAAAACCAAGGCGCAAAATAACTGCCCATGAACTGAGAAAAGTCAAGCGTGCAGCTGCCAAGATGCCACTTGCCACCAGTTTGGCCATATTTCAGAGCTGCAACATCACTGGAGTGCCCAAAAGCACAAGGTGTGCAATACTCAGAGACATGGCGAAGGTAAGAAAGGCTGAAAGACGACCACCACTGAACAAGG
>NW_027052532.1:0-10000 GCF_036321145.2 Pelmatolapia mariae | reverse complement strand
TCGTGCATATGGTACGACAGCTTTTCTCCGTGCCCCTGGTACTCTGCTCAGCAGCACTTTGCTATGTACTTCCTCGTGCATATGGTACGACAACTTTTCTCCGTGCCCCTGGTACTCTGCTCAGCAGCACTTTGCCACACACACACTCCTCGTGCATATGGTACGACAACTTTTCTCCGTGCCCCTGGTACACTGCTCAGAAACACTTTGCCACACACACACTCCTCGTGCATATGGTACGACAATGTTTCTACATGCCCCTGGTACACTGCTCAGAAACACTTTGCCACACACACACTCCTCGTGCATATGGTACGACAATGTTTCTACATGCCCCTGGTACTCTGCTCAGAAACACTTTGCCACACACACACACTCCTCGTGCATATGGTACGACAGCTTTTCTCCGTGCCCCTGGTACTCTGCTCAGCAGCACTTTGCTATGTACTTCCTCGTGCATATGGTACGACAACTTTTCTCCGTGCCCCTGGTACTCTGCTCAGAAACACTTTGCCACACACACACACTCCTCGTGCATATGGTACGACAATGTTTCTACAAGCCCCTGGTACTCTGCTCAGCAGCACTTTGCTATGTACTTCCTCGTGCATATGGTACGACAACTTTTCTCCGTGCCCCTGGTACTCTGCTCAGAAACACTTTGCCACACACACACACTCCTCGTGCATATGGTACGACAACTTTTCTCCGTGCCCCTGGTACTCTGCTCAGCAGCACTTTGCTATGTACTTCCTCGTGCATATGGTACGACAACTTTTCTCCGTGCCCCTGGTACTCTGCTCAGAAACACTTTGCCACACACACACACTCCTCGTGCATATGGTACGACAACTTTTCTCCGTGCCCCTGGTACTCTGCTCAGCAGCACTTTGCTATGTACTTCCTCGTGCATATGGTACGACAACTTTTCTCCGTGCCCCTGGTACTCTGCTCAGAAACACTTTGCCACACACACACACTCCTCGTGCATATGGTACGACAATGTTTCTACATGCCCCTGGTACTCTGCTCAGCAGCACTTTGCTATGTACTTCCCGTGCATATGGTACGACAGCTTTTCCACAAGCCCCTGGTACACTGCGCAGAAACACTTATGCCACGTCGGCTGTACGCGCTCTCCTCGCTAGCTAGTTGCTGATCTCCCCCACCTCCAGGGGGCCCCGGGGACCACCATCACATCTCCCTGTCTCCCTTACCGCTGAACAAGATGCATGCTGCTCCACTGGCCCTGCTGCTGTTGTGTCTCCATTTGGCCGAGGGGGTGAGTCGGCCTCCTCTCTCCTTTACGGTCGAAAAAGATGTGCTGCTGGCGCACTGGCCCTGCTGATGTGCTGTCTCCATTTGGCCGAGGTGGTGAGTCGGCCTCCTCTCTCCTTTACGGTCGAAAAAGATGTGCTGCTGGCGCACTGGCCCTGCTGATGTGCTGTCTCCATTTGGCCGAGGTGGTGAGTCGGCCTCCTCTCTCCTTTACGGTCGAAAAAGATGTGCTGCTGGACAGGCCTCGTGCATATGGTACGACAGCTTTTCTCCGTGCCCCTGGTACTCTGCTCAGCAGCACTTTGCTATGTACTTCCTCGTGCATATGGTACGACAGCTTTTCTCCGTGCCCCTGGTACTCTGCTCAGCAGCACTTTGCTATGTACTTCCTCGTGCATATGGTACGACAGCTTTTCTCCGTGCCCCTGGTACTCTGCTCAGCAGCACTTTGCTATGTACTTCCTCGTGCATATGGTACGACAACTTTTCTCCGTGCCCCTGGTACTCTGCTCAGCAGCACTTTGCCACACACACACTCCTCGTGCATATGGTACGACAACTTTTCTCCGTGCCCCTGGTACACTGCTCAGAAACACTTTGCCACACACACACTCCTCGTGCATATGGTACGACAATGTTTCTACATGCCCCTGGTACACTGCTCAGAAACACTTTGCCACACACACACTCCTCGTGCATATGGTACGACAATGTTTCTACATGCCCCTGGTACTCTGCTCAGAAACACTTTGCCACACACACACACTCCTCGTGCATATGGTACGACAGCTTTTCTCCGTGCCCCTGGTACTCTGCTCAGCAGCACTTTGCTATGTACTTCCTCGTGCATATGGTACGACAACTTTTCTCCGTGCCCCTGGTACTCTGCTCAGAAACACTTTGCCACACACACACACTCCTCGTGCATATGGTACGACAATGTTTCTACAAGCCCCTGGTACTCTGCTCAGCAGCACTTTGCTATGTACTTCCTCGTGCATATGGTACGACAACTTTTCTCCGTGCCCCTGGTACTCTGCTCAGAAACACTTTGCCACACACACACACTCCTCGTGCATATGGTACGACAACTTTTCTCCGTGCCCCTGGTACTCTGCTCAGCAGCACTTTGCTATGTACTTCCTCGTGCATATGGTACGACAACTTTTCTCCGTGCCCCTGGTACTCTGCTCAGAAACACTTTGCCACACACACACACTCCTCGTGCATATGGTACGACAACTTTTCTCCGTGCCCCTGGTACTCTGCTCAGCAGCACTTTGCTATGTACTTCCTCGTGCATATGGTACGACAACTTTTCTCCGTGCCCCTGGTACTCTGCTCAGAAACACTTTGCCACACACACACACTCCTCGTGCATATGGTACGACAATGTTTCTACATGCCCCTGGTACTCTGCTCAGCAGCACTTTGCTATGTACTTCCCGTGCATATGGTACGACAGCTTTTCCACAAGCCCCTGGTACACTGCGCAGAAACACTTATGCCACGTCGGCTGTACGCGCTCTCCTCGCTAGCTAGTTGCTGATCTCCCCCACCTCCAGGGGGCCCCGGGGACCACCATCACATCTCCCTGTCTCCCTTACCGCTGAACAAGATGCATGCTGCTCCACTGGCCCTGCTGCTGTTGTGTCTCCATTTGGCCGAGGGGGTGAGTCGGCCTCCTCTCTCCTTTACGGTCGAAAAAGATGTGCTGCTGGCGCACTGGCCCTGCTGATGTGCTGTCTCCATTTGGCCGAGGTGGTGAGTCGGCCTCCTCTCTCCTTTACGGTCGAAAAAGATGTGCTGCTGGCGCACTGGCCCTGCTGATGTGCTGTCTCCATTTGGCCGAGGTGGTGAGTCGGCCTCCTCTCTCCTTTACGGTCGAAAAAGATGTGCTGCTGGACAGGCCTCGTGCATATGGTACGACAGCTTTTCTCCGTGCCCCTGGTACTCTGCTCAGCAGCACTTTGCTATGTACTTCCTCGTGCATATGGTACGACAGCTTTTCTCCGTGCCCCTGGTACTCTGCTCAGCAGCACTTTGCTATGTACTTCCTCGTGCATATGGTACGACAGCTTTTCTCCGTGCCCCTGGTACTCTGCTCAGCAGCACTTTGCTATGTACTTCCTCGTGCATATGGTACGACAACTTTTCTCCGTGCCCCTGGTACTCTGCTCAGCAGCACTTTGCCACACACACACTCCTCGTGCATATGGTACGACAACTTTTCTCCGTGCCCCTGGTACACTGCTCAGAAACACTTTGCCACACACACACTCCTCGTGCATATGGTACGACAATGTTTCTACATGCCCCTGGTACACTGCTCAGAAACACTTTGCCACACACACACTCCTCGTGCATATGGTACGACAATGTTTCTACATGCCCCTGGTACTCTGCTCAGAAACACTTTGCCACACACACACACTCCTCGTGCATATGGTACGACAGCTTTTCTCCGTGCCCCTGGTACTCTGCTCAGCAGCACTTTGCTATGTACTTCCTCGTGCATATGGTACGACAACTTTTCTCCGTGCCCTGGTACTCTGCTCAGAAACACTTTGCCACACACACACACTCCTCGTGCATATGGTACGACAATGTTTCTACAAGCCCCTGGTACTCTGCTCAGCAGCACTTTGCTATGTACTTCCTCGTGCATATGGTACGACAACTTTTCTCCGTGCCCCTGGTACTCTGCTCAGAAACACTTTGCCACACACACACACTCCTCGTGCATATGGTACGACAACTTTTCTCCGTGCCCCTGGTACTCTGCTCAGCAGCACTTTGCTATGTACTTCCTCGTGCATATGGTACGACAACTTTTCTCCGTGCCCCTGGTACTCTGCTCAGAAACACTTTGCCACACACACACACTCCTCGTGCATATGGTACGACAACTTTTCTCCGTGCCCCTGGTACTCTGCTCAGCAGCACTTTGCTATGTACTTCCTCGTGCATATGGTACGACAACTTTTCTCCGTGCCCCTGGTACTCTGCTCAGAAACACTTTGCCACACACACACACTCCTCGTGCATATGGTACGACAATGTTTCTACATGCCCCTGGTACTCTGCTCAGCAGCACTTTGCTATGTACTTCCCGTGCATATGGTACGACAGCTTTTCCACAAGCCCCTGGTACACTGCGCAGAAACACTTATGCCACGTCGGCTGTACGCGCTCTCCTCGCTAGCTAGTTGCTGATCTCCCCCACCTCCAGGGGCCCCGGGGACCACCATCACATCTCCCTGTCTCCCTTACCGCTGAACAAGATGCATGCTGCTCCACTGGCCCTGCTGCTGTTGTGTCTCCATTTGGCCGAGGGGGTGAGTCGGCCTCCTCTCTCCTTTACGGTCGAAAAAGATGTGCTGCTGGCGCACTGGCCCTGCTGATGTGCTGTCTCCATTTGGCCGAGGTGGTGAGTCGGCCTCCTCTCTCCTTTACGGTCGAAAAAGATGTGCTGCTGGCGCACTGGCCCTGCTGATGTGCTGTCTCCATTTGGCCGAGGTGGTGAGTCGGCCTCCTCTCTCCTTTACGGTCGAAAAAGATGTGCTGCTGGACAGGCCTCGTGCATATGGTACGACAGCTTTTCTCCGTGCCCCTGGTACTCTGCTCAGCAGCACTTTGCTATGTACTTCCTCGTGCATATGGTACGACAGCTTTTCTCCGTGCCCCTGGTACTCTGCTCAGCAGCACTTTGCTATGTACTTCCTCGTGCATATGGTACGACAGCTTTTCTCCGTGCCCCTGGTACTCTGCTCAGCAGCACTTTGCTATGTACTTCCTCGTGCATATGGTACGACAACTTTTCTCCGTGCCCCTGGTACTCTGCTCAGCAGCACTTTGCCACACACACACTCCTCGTGCATATGGTACGACAACTTTTCTCCGTGCCCCTGGTACACTGCTCAGAAACACTTTGCCACACACACACTCCTCGTGCATATGGTACGACAATGTTTCTACATGCCCCTGGTACACTGCTCAGAAACACTTTGCCACACACACACTCCTCGTGCATATGGTACGACAATGTTTCTACATGCCCCTGGTACTCTGCTCAGAAACACTTTGCCACACACACACACTCCTCGTGCATATGGTACGACAGCTTTTCTCCGTGCCCCTGGTACTCTGCTCAGCAGCACTTTGCTATGTACTTCCTCGTGCATATGGTACGACAACTTTTCTCCGTGCCCCTGGTACTCTGCTCAGAAACACTTTGCCACACACACACACTCCTCGTGCATATGGTACGACAATGTTTCTACAAGCCCCTGGTACTCTGCTCAGCAGCACTTTGCTATGTACTTCCTCGTGCATATGGTACGACAACTTTTCTCCGTGCCCCTGGTACTCTGCTCAGAAACACTTTGCCACACACACACACTCCTCGTGCATATGGTACGACAACTTTTCTCCGTGCCCCTGGTACTCTGCTCAGCAGCACTTTGCTATGTACTTCCTCGTGCATATGGTACGACAACTTTTCTCCGTGCCCCTGGTACTCTGCTCAGAAACACTTTGCCACACACACACACTCCTCGTGCATATGGTACGACAACTTTTCTCCGTGCCCCTGGTACTCTGCTCAGCAGCACTTTGCTATGTACTTCCTCGTGCATATGGTACGACAACTTTTCTCCGTGCCCCTGGTACTCTGCTCAGAAACACTTTGCCACACACACACACTCCTCGTGCATATGGTACGACAATGTTTCTACATGCCCCTGGTACTCTGCTCAGCAGCACTTTGCTATGTACTTCCCGTGCATATGGTACGACAGCTTTTCCACAAGCCCCTGGTACACTGCGCAGAAACACTTATGCCACGTCGGCTGTACGCGCTCTCCTCGCTAGCTAGTTGCTGATCTCCCCCACCTCCAGGGGGCCCCGGGGACCACCATCACATCTCCCTGTCTCCCTTACCGCTGAACAAGATGCATGCTGCTCCACTGGCCCTGCTGCTGTTGTGTCTCCATTTGGCCGAGGGGGTGAGTCGGCCTCCTCTCTCCTTTACGGTCGAAAAAGATGTGCTGCTGGCGCACTGGCCCTGCTGATGTGCTGTCTCCATTTGGCCGAGGTGGTGAGTCGGCCTCCTCTCTCCTTTACGGTCGAAAAAGATGTGCTGCTGGCGCACTGGCCCTGCTGATGTGCTGTCTCCATTTGGCCGAGGTGGTGAGTCGGCCTCCTCTCTCCTTTACGGTCGAAAAAGATGTGCTGCTGGACAGGCCTCGTGCATATGGTACGACAGCTTTTCTCCGTGCCCCTGGTACTCTGCTCAGCAGCACTTTGCTATGTACTTCCTCGTGCATATGGTACGACAGCTTTTCTCCGTGCCCCTGGTACTCTGCTCAGCAGCACTTTGCTATGTACTTCCTCGTGCATATGGTACGACAGCTTTTCTCCGTGCCCCTGGTACTCTGCTCAGCAGCACTTTGCTATGTACTTCCTCGTGCATATGGTACGACAACTTTTCTCCGTGCCCCTGGTACTCTGCTCAGCAGCACTTTGCCACACACACACTCCTCGTGCATATGGTACGACAACTTTTCTCCGTGCCCCTGGTACACTGCTCAGAAACACTTTGCCACACACACACTCCTCGTGCATATGGTACGACAATGTTTCTACATGCCCCTGGTACACTGCTCAGAAACACTTTGCCACACACACACTCCTCGTGCATATGGTACGACAATGTTTCTACATGCCCCTGGTACTCTGCTCAGAAACACTTTGCCACACACACACACTCCTCGTGCATATGGTACGACAGCTTTTCTCCGTGCCCCTGGTACTCTGCTCAGCAGCACTTTGCTATGTACTTCCTCGTGCATATGGTACGACAACTTTTCTCCGTGCCCCTGGTACTCTGCTCAGAAACACTTTGCCACACACACACACTCCTCGTGCATATGGTACGACAATGTTTCTACAAGCCCCTGGTACTCTGCTCAGCAGCACTTTGCTATGTACTTCCTCGTGCATATGGTACGACAACTTTTCTCCGTGCCCCTGGTACTCTGCTCAGAAACACTTTGCCACACACACACACTCCTCGTGCATATGGTACGACAACTTTTCTCCGTGCCCCTGGTACTCTGCTCAGCAGCACTTTGCTATGTACTTCCTCGTGCATATGGTACGACAACTTTTCTCCGTGCCCCTGGTACTCTGCTCAGAAACACTTTGCCACACACACACACTCCTCGTGCATATGGTACGACAACTTTTCTCCGTGCCCCTGGTACTCTGCTCAGCAGCACTTTGCTATGTACTTCCTCGTGCATATGGTACGACAACTTTTCTCCGTGCCCCTGGTACTCTGCTCAGAAACACTTTGCCACACACACACACTCCTCGTGCATATGGTACGACAATGTTTCTACATGCCCCTGGTACTCTGCTCAGCAGCACTTTGCTATGTACTTCCCGTGCATATGGTACGACAGCTTTTCCACAAGCCCCTGGTACACTGCGCAGAAACACTTATGCCACGTCGGCTGTACGCGCTCTCCTCGCTAGCTAGTTGCTGATCTCCCCCACCTCCAGGGGGCCCCGGGGACCACCATCACATCTCCCTGTCTCCCTTACCGCTGAACAAGATGCATGCTGCTCCACTGGCCCTGCTGCTGTTGTGTCTCCATTTGGCCGAGGGGGTGAGTCGGCCTCCTCTCTCCTTTACGGTCGAAAAAGATGTGCTGCTGGCGCACTGGCCCTGCTGATGTGCTGTCTCCATTTGGCCGAGGTGGTGAGTCGGCCTCCTCTCTCCTTTACGGTCGAAAAAGATGTGCTGCTGGCGCACTGGCCCTGCTGATGTGCTGTCTCCATTTGGCCGAGGTGGTGAGTCGGCCTCCTCTCTCCTTTACGGTCGAAAAAGATGTGCTGCTGGACAGGCCTCGTGCATATGGTACGACAGCTTTTCTCCGTGCCCCTGGTACTCTGCTCAGCAGCACTTTGCTATGTACTTCCTCGTGCATATGGTACGACAGCTTTTCTCCGTGCCCCTGGTACTCTGCTCAGCAGCACTTTGCTATGTACTTCCTCGTGCATATGGTACGACAGCTTTTCTCCGTGCCCCTGGTACTCTGCTCAGCAGCACTTTGCTATGTACTTCCTCGTGCATATGGTACGACAACTTTTCTCCGTGCCCCTGGTACTCTGCTCAGCAGCACTTTGCCACACACACACTCCTCGTGCATATGGTACGACAACTTTTCTCCGTGCCCCTGGTACACTGCTCAGAAACACTTTGCCACACACACACTCCTCGTGCATATGGTACGACAATGTTTCTACATGCCCCTGGTACACTGCTCAGAAACACTTTGCCACACACACACTCCTCGTGCATATGGTACGACAATGTTTCTACATGCCCTGGTACTCTGCTCAGAAACACTTTGCCACACACACACACTCCTCGTGCATATGGTACGACAGCTTTTCTCCGTGCCCCTGGTACTCTGCTCAGCAGCACTTTGCTATGTACTTCCTCGTGCATATGGTACGACAACTTTTCTCCGTGCCCCTGGTACTCTGCTCAGAAACACTTTGCCACACACACACACTCCTCGTGCATATGGTACGACAATGTTTCTACAAGCCCCTGGTACTCTGCTCAGCAGCACTTTGCTATGTACTTCCTCGTGCATATGGTACGACAACTTTTCTCCGTGCCCCTGGTACTCTGCTCAGAAACACTTTGCCACACACACACACTCCTCGTGCATATGGTACGACAACTTTTCTCCGTGCCCCTGGTACTCTGCTCAGCAGCACTTTGCTATGTACTTCCTCGTGCATATGGTACGACAACTTTTCTCCGTGCCCCTGGTACTCTGCTCAGAAACACTTTGCCACACACACACACTCCTCGTGCATATGGTACGACAACTTTTCTCCGTGCCCCTGGTACTCTGCTCAGCAGCACTTTGCTATGTACTTCCTCGTGCATATGGTACGACAACTTTTCTCCGTGCCCCTGGTACTCTGCTCAGAAACACTTTGCCACACACACACACTCCTCGTGCATATGGTACGACAATGTTTCTACATGCCCCTGGTACTCTGCTCAGCAGCACTTTGCTATGTACTTCCCGTGCATATGGTACGACAGCTTTTCCACAAGCCCCTGGTACACTGCGCAGAAACACTTATGCCACGTCGGCTGTACGCGCTCTCCTCGCTAGCTAGTTGCTGATCTCCCCCACCTCCAGGGGGCCCCGGGGACCACCATCACATCTCCCTGTCTCCCTTACCGCTGAACAAGATGCATGCTGCTCCACTGGCCCTGCTGCTGTTGTGTCTCCATTTGGCCGAGGGGGTGAGTCGGCCTCCTCTCTCCTTTACGGTCGAAAAAGATGTGCTGCTGGCGCACTGGCCCTGCTGATGTGCTGTCTCCATTTGGCCGAGGTGGTGAGTCGGCCTCCTCTCTCCTTTACGGTCGAAAAAGATGTGCTGCTGGCGCACTGGCCCTGCTGATGTGCTGTCTCCATTTGGCCGAGGTGGTGAGTCGGCCTCCTCTCTCCTTTACGGTCGAAAAAGATGTGCTGCTGGACAGGCCTCGTGCATATGGTACGACAGCTTTTCTCCGTGCCCCTGGTACTCTGCTCAGCAGCACTTTGCTATGTACTTCCTCGTGCATATGGTACGACAGCTTTTCTCCGTGCCCCTGGTACTCTGCTCAGCAGCACTTTGCTATGTA
>NW_027052531.1:0-16259 GCF_036321145.2 Pelmatolapia mariae | reverse complement strand
GCCAGCAGATGCAACACGCTGGCAGGTGGATGAGGCAAAGGCAGGAGGAGCAGAGACTAGTGGTGTGCGATACTGCATATTTTGGTATCGATCCGATACCAAGTAAATTCGGGCCAGTATTGCCGATACCAATACCGATAGGATACTTTTCAATAAATAGGGTGGATGCCTCAGTGAATTACTAAATCGCAATTAATTTTCATGACCTTAAGTGTTTTTTGTGATGTTTCCTTTGGTATTATTAATTAGTTAAAACCCAGGACATAATGAGGAGAAATAATTTATTTATAATTAAATAAAAAAAATATTATTGTTGTGGGTCACTACATCTACAATAATGCCTTGCCGGCTTAAAACCTGTGCGCTGCTTGTGCTGTTGTTGTTTTTGGTGTTGATGTGTACAGCTGGCAGCAGGAGGCCTGCAGCCGTTGAATGTAGGCTTCTGTTATAGACACCGTGTGATCACTGTAAGGGTGGACCGCGCGCGGCTCGGGGTGAGCCGGAAGCTGGCGCGCCAGCGGGACCTGCCAAGCTGGAGACGGAGGCCGCCAGAGGGCGGCATGCTGTCCGTTTCGGCACGCAGGTTGCATGGTCCTGCGTGCTGGCCATCTGCCCAGCTGCCTGTGAGCCCCAGCTCACTTCCACGCCTGCTGCGCCACCGCTGCTTGCCCTATGGGTGGCCGTCAGGCGGGGGCAACCGCCAGAGTGGACACTTCCCCGTCGCCGGGGCCGATTCCCTCGCTTGCTCGCGGGGTGGGGTGGAGCGGGCGAGGGGGGTATGTGGCAGGGCGTGTTCTGCGGTGCCGCTGCAGGTTTGGTGGTGGTGATGTGACGGACACAGGAGCGGTGAGTCCTGAGATCTGGTTGCAGAACCTAAAGTAAAGAATCGATCTCACCAGGCTAGTATCGATCCGATTCTGATGCCGACTTGGGATCGATACTATCGATATTTGGATCGATCTGCCCACCACTACCACTCACACTGCAGCGCATATTTTACTCCGTGCTTCAAACATGTCAGTCACGCTACTTGGTTGCACGAATCAGGCAGAAAAGCGCTTTTGCGACGCAAATCTGCTTCTGAAGTTTCGCGCTACCCCCAGTCGCGCTTCATGGCGCTCCTCCATTAACTTTACATGTAAACCTGAAGTCGCGTCTATCACGTTCAGTGTGAACACACCGTCACTCCTCCTGTTTCCCACCTGGAGACAGTGTTTACACTGTAATCTGCCTTTGGTGGCTTTGTGGCAGAATCTATGACATTCAGCAGTCGTCTCAATGTTCTGACGCACAACACAAAACTATCCACTAGACTACACACTAACTACACTTTAACTACACACTCCAAACATGCTAAACATCACAAATCTCTCACAGCTCAAAACTCGCACTCTCTCTCTCACTGCCATCACTCCTAAAACTTTCCCCTCTTCCTAAACAACCAAATACACTGTTGCCATATTATTTTTTGATTGGCACATTTTTCCGATAGTAGAAAAGGTGTTTTTTTTGTTTTTGGAGAGTTTTCGTAGAGTACTTTAATTAGAAAAGTCCTGCAGTAAACAAAACAATAGTATTCAGGAAAAATATCGTTTTTATCATGAGGCTCGAAATATCTACTCATATATGCCTAGAGTTTATAGTCGATGTCATATTGATAGAGAACTGAGTAGTAGTAGTAGTAGTAGTAGTAGTCTGCAAAGACTTTGTGTGCATAACAGAGGGTTCTGGTATTCACACCCACATCCTGGGAGAGGTCGTACCTTCTCTTATTGTTTCATGGTAGAATAAACGTGTCTATATCTAGAGGGACTTTGTTGCAACTCTACATGTAGAGTTGCAACAAAGTCCTTCTAGAAGCAAATCCACCCACTCTGTCTACACGGCTCTGGACACAATTTAAACACCGAGGCTTCAAAATGCAGTATCTACAATACTGTCACTCTGCCTGCATACAACTCTTATTTAGATTTGATGAAACAGTCTCCATGGTGACGAGTACAATTTACTGCATCTTTACTCTCAGAGAGAGAGTGCACTGATCAAGCCAAGAAACTGAACTGTTTTCTAAATCATGTGACTCTGACCTTTGACCTGTTTATTTATTATCTTTACCCAAAATGATTGAAGGAGAACTTTAAATTTTTGGAAATATAAGCTGTATCAGTTGTATTCATGCAGTGTGTGAGTTTGTGAATCTTTATGACATCATTGTTACATCATAGATGTCATGTTGTATTGAAAAAATAGTACAAACCCCTATCTCCGATTTGTTTGACCGGTTGTTGATGATTTGATGCTTTCACAACACGGTATGTGATGCTAGTGGTGATGTCATCTTCTCCATCTACTGAAATGAGTTAAAGTAAACACTTTTATGACTTAAGAATCTAAATGGACCAAATTAAGACCACAGAAAGTAAACAAAATACCACAATGAATAAAAACGAATATGTACAAACCTTCAAGTTTCCTGTAAACACATCGTCTCACCCGCAGAACCAGTAACACCAGTAGAACCACAACATAGACTGACCCAATGGGCAACAGTACAGAGAGAGGAACAATGGTGTGTTTGTCTAAAATAAAGCAAACACAGTCATTAAGTTGTCGTCACATTGTGATGTTGAAACCTGCAGAAACACAGACAGGTGAGTGTGTCACCTGTGACAGTGATCCAGCTGTTAGTGAGGGGAGGGGCTGTGTGTCTGTGAGGGTGTGTCTCAGCTGGAGGAGCCAAAGATGACATGATGGTGTCCACATTGTTGCAAATGAGGATCTGATCATATATTCATTTAATAATGATTTATTTCACGAACCAGTGTGAGTCTGTTTCTATTTTCAGTGACTAACAGAGAACCTGAGTGTAAATGTGGCCAGATGAAGTGTGAGGTTGTAAGGAAGTCTCTGACTGCATTCATAGATGTGTCCTTTCAGCTGCTCGCTCTGATCCAACCTTTGGTCTCTAAGGAAGAGGCTTCAGGGAGATGTTTGCTACGTTGGACTGTAGGACCATCAGAAATGTGTGCAATAACAAAACACATTTCTGAAAAGTGTTTGTGTCGCTCGAACAATCTGCCATCTCAGGCACCTCCAGCTTATGCACTTCTTGACAGTAGGTTTCTACCTGCTCTGGGTCTCTCGCTATCCGACGTTCAGTACTCCGTAGCTGTGGTAGCGAGGCCAGCCTGGGTGCCCAAAGGCGAGCACTGTCTTTGCGACGGAGGAGGGGCATTGCATATCTTGTCACTCCCTACACCTGCACTCTGGTAGTGCACCGTTATAGAGCTTCAAGTGCTTTCTCATCTTCCTTAGAACATGTTGCAGTCTTCACATTTGTGTATGGGAGTACACCAGCCTTCTGCAATTGTTCTTCATGTTGAAGGAGATCACTGCTTGGGGACACAGTCAATTGGTTTTCTCAACTGTAAGAAAAATGTGAGAAGACATTAAAAAAGTATAGCCCAGAAACAGAGATGCACATTGCCAATATAGAGAAAAGGTCACTTTATTAAGAGTTTTAAATAATGTACAGAAATTGAGAGGAAAGCAGAGACACTCAAAAAGGGCACCGGTAATGATTAGTGATGTTCAGACCATTGTCAGAGTAACTGCAATTAGATGTTATTAATTGTAGAGCTCTGTTGTGGTTGTTCTGTGTAATATAAAACTGCTTAATGTTACTCTAATCAGATGTGGTGACGTAATTATATAAATTACATATGTGCACTTTTAAGGCAGTATTGATTATTTTCAGTTGCTTAGTTTTGCATAGAAAGGGTGACACTGAGTAACTAATAGTTAATCCCATGTTAGAATTGTATATACAGTTGCTTCCAGATGCCTATAGCACCTGCTGCTTATTGCATTTGTGTATAATACACAATAAACATTAAGATTAAAGTGTTAAAAAAAAGAAGAAGAAGAACTATGCCGCCTTCCTGCTGTGGTTGTGATAGTGAAGACAGTTTATTGTTTTAGGGGGAAAGGTTATCAAAACAAGTTTCTGATCCGCTCAAAGTTGTTATTTCAGTTGCACAAGTTTGGCTCTGTCCTAAAACTCTCCAGTCAGTCCTGCATTTGATACCGGGGATCATGCATTTTACTCTCTCGTTTGGAGCACTGGGTGGGCACAGCACTGGAGTGGCTCAGGTCCAACTTGGCGGGACAACTTTTTGCCTCAGTCTCTGACCATGTTTTCGTTCTCCACTCCTCTCTTGTGTGGTGTCCCACAGAGCTCAGTTCTAGGCCCCCTCCTCTTTTCTTTGTATCTGCTCTCTCTTGGATCTATACTGAGAAAACACAGCATTGCATTTCACTTCTATGCTGATGACTGTCAGATCTATGTCCCTCTAAAGAAAAAAGGCACATATTTCATGCGGCCATTACTTCAGTGTCTTGATGACATTAAGGCTTTGATGTCTCTTAATCTTGTAAAATTCAGTGACAAAAAGACTGAGGTGATGGTTTTTGGCAGCCCCACTGAGACATCAAATGTATATTTAGATACCTTGGCCCAGTATGTTAAGCCAACTGTCACAAACCTGCTGGTCAAAGTGGACTGTGATCTGAAACTTCACAGTTAGATCAAAGCAGTGATAAAATCAAGCTTGTTTCAGCTCAGGCAGCGAGCTAAAATAAAGCCAATTCTTTCACAAAGGCACTTTGACATAGTAACCCACGCCTTTGTTAGCACTCGGTTGGATTACTGTAATGCACTTTATATAGGGTTCAGTGCTTCATACTTCTCATACTTCATACAGTGTCCAATATGCTGCAGCTCGAAAGTTGGAGCACATTTCCCCTATTTTAGCTTCACTTCACCTGCTGCCCATTTCTTTTTAGGATTCCTTTTAAAATTCTTTTATTTGCTTTTAAAGCCCTCCATGGCCTAGTCCAATCTTATTCTCTCTGAGCTGCTACAGCCGTATACACCCACCTGCTACAGCTGTATACACCCACCTCTCTCAGGTCAGCTGATCAGCTGTTCCTGAATGTACCCAGGACTGAGTGTAAACTTAGAGGAGACCGTGCTTTTTCTTTAGCAGCTCCAAAACTGTGGAACAATATGCCTTTTGAGATAAGACAGGCCTCTTCTGTTTTTTTGTTTTATTTGATTCTGTGCTGTTTTATCTTATTTTAAACATAGGGCTGTTTTAATTTTGATGTATTATGTGTTTTATTTTTTACAGTTTTCTTTTTTATTCTATTGTTCTTAACCTATTTACTGTACAGCACTTTGGTCCTGTGCTGGGTATCTTAAAGTGCTTTATAAATAAAGATGGTTTGGACTGGATTGGATAAAATTAAATACATCTTGTTCTCTTAGAATTTATTGGTGTGATCCAGTGGAACCCTTTTCCTGCTCTCTGTTATGGATCTCTGTGACTACAATAAAATTCCCTCCATCCATCACTGAACTGTACTAAAGTAAAACGTCATCCTAAGGACTGCAGTACACCAAAGGACACCACTAATAAACACCGATTACACCCTGTTCTTCTTGCAGCAACAACTTTTTCTGCAGGTAACAATTTCCCATGTTACCCGCAGCTGCAATTGAGCGGTAAGAATGTATTTGTCTCTATTCAAATGATGATTCAGTGAGTTTGAAATATTCTGCAGCAGGAGAATGACCCCAAGCATACAGACAAAGTCATTAAGAACTACCTTCAGTGTAGAGAAGAACAAGAAGTACTGGAAGTGATGGTACAGCCCCCCACAGAGCCCTGGACATCATCGAGTGTGTCTGGGATTACATGAAAAGAGAGAAGGATGTGAGGAACAACCTACCAGCCAAGTTCCTTCAAAAACTGTGTGCAAGTGCACCTAGAAGAATTGATGCTGTTTAGAAGGCAAAAGGTGTTGACACCAAGTATTGATTTGATTTATCTTTTGTTCATTCACTGCATTTTGTTGATTGATGAAAATATGGTGACTTTCAGCTAGCAGGGCTCAAATTAGAGCACCAATCAGTCATATTTGTAGGTTATTGTTACACCCCAGTCTAGGGGTACAGAAACCTAACATAAGAGTTAGAAAGGAAGTGACCCCACCCTGGTCCCAAAAACCATACTCAGAAGCCAAACTTTGAAGTGAACGGTGGTTTATTTGTGTCTACACTGAAAAACCTAACTCTGGGATGAACAAAGCATCAAGAATGCATCAAGACGAACCAAAGCCCAAAATAACAACGCCGCCCCAAAAATAAATAAATAAATAAGTAAATAAATAAAAACAAGCTAAGTCAGGAAAGGAGGTGCTATCTAAACCCTGTGTGAAACATAAACCAAGCAAAAGACATATGCTACACCTAACTCCCTAACTGAAATAAACAGGAGAATATTAAGGCAGCTCACCCCTTCTGCTTCAGTGCCTATTTACAGTTTACTATTTACAAGTGAAAATGTGTCTATACACTATGTACAAAGCTCTGTAGGTCTCAAGAATTACACACAGGAATGTCACAAAGTTTGGAGGCCAAGGATGGCTCTGCTGCTGCTGTCAGTTGCTGCCGTCAACAACTGCGGGATGTTTTAAAAACAGCCCCATGATGAGGGGACCAATAACCCACCGCCAGCTCTCCAATCAGGAAGGACCTGTAAATACTTAAAGACACAGCACAGAAACAGACTCTAGACGGTCAGGGCCATAACAGTTATTGCCAATAACCTTCAACTATTAAAATACATCTTGCTAAAGTGACTTTAATGTCTCCTGTATTAGATCAAAATAAGAGCAAACAGATAACAACTGTTGTGATACCCTTTATCTCTCACCTGGGTTTGTTGGTTTTGTCAAGTCAATTAATACAAAGTACTGGCTTTGTTGAGCTTCCTCAGTTAAAACCCTGAAGTTAGACTTAGAGCTTTTTTATTGTCATTGTGCAGTTTCTTGCACAGCGAAATTGGGTAGCTGGACCACAAAGGTGCTAAAGTAAGAAAAAGAGAAACCAATATACATCGAAGGTGGAAAAAATAAATAAATGAATAAATAAAATAAAATAAAATAAAATAAAATAAAAAGCAGTGTATATATATATACATGTGTGAGTGGAACTATATACATGGTGTATGTGTAGGAACATTGAAACAGACTGGGACCAAAATAATTGCACTTGAGCCAAAAATATTGCACAGAAAGTTCAAGATTACAGAAAACAAACTGAAGCAGAATTAAGAGAAACTCTATATTTGTTTCTTTATCAGTACCTGTGAGAAGACTGTTCATACTGTGTTGTTCTCTCTGCAAAGGTTTCTATCAGTAAATCTCAGAAAGACAAAGGAAACATTTACCGTCAAGTCCCGAGCTACTGCTAAAGATACTGTTACTGTGCCACCTGCATATCTTCTGAAATAATGAATTAGGTGGCAAAATTTGAGAATTAAAATCAGTTAATTAACTAAAAAGATAGAAAACAAGTAGAAAACCAAATTGAAAGGAAATATGTGTCGGCGTGGCCATATTCATCAGCATGAACATCAGACTACTTCAGGTTCTGTCACAACAGCCAACACAAAGAAGAGGACTCAGATGTAGACGCCACAGAGAGGCTCGGAGGAACAGTGTAAAACAAGCTATTATTTTGGCAAAATCACTAAATATGAACTAAAGGTGAGAGGCAAATGAATCTACCCTCTGGAATTGCTCAAACCCATACACTAACACGCGATGCTACAAACTCAGGGGACTAAGTAACTGAAAATTAACCCACACTATGGCAAGCAAGAAACTCAGTGTACAAATGAATGAATGAATGAGTGCTTTATTGGCCATATGCTTTATCCATTTGCATTTGTGCCATTTGTGTCTGTCTCCACATTGGATGAGTGCCTAACCCCTTTAACAGTCCACCATATACAAGCACAGGTGAGCCCATTAATGGCAGGTAAACATTCTTTACCAAATAAGGAAACCAGAACCTTTACATGGAATGTACCTGCAGTTTAAGACAAGGTTTACAAATTTAAGTACAACTATGAAAACTTTTATCAAAATCACTCCAAGAACTACAGATCAACTTACCTCAAAATACATAAAGCATATAAACAATTACAGCAATATGATGCAACAAACACAGCAGTACTACTAATCCAAAATACTCAAAGCTTCATAGAACTGAAACAAACATTTATGTATCATTCTGCTACTGATACATACTTTATTTTTTCTGAATATTAAACTTGTTGCTGCCTTTCATAGTGTGTAACTTGAAGGCCCTGAGTACTTTCTCCCACACTGAAAACACGAGAATGATAAATTTATTTTAACATTACCTAATAAGACTGATTCAGGACAGACAATTAGTTATGTTAAACTTTCCTAGCAGTGCTTCACAAACAGGGAACAGTCTGTCTATTCTCTTCATCTGTCAGCTGCTGCTGGCTTTTCCTCCTCCTCTTCCTCACACACTGCTGAGTTTGTCCTGGTGGATCATCACGGTTGCAAAGCCTTTATTCTTACAAGCCGGATGACTTGTAAGAATGAATGATGCTGCAAAGCATGAAAATGCCATTGGGTCTGCCGTGGTGGTTTACAGTTATCAGTTCTTTTCAAATTTATTTTTTTTTAGAAAAATCTAGAAAAATAAAAAGTGCATGCAAACCAGTAAACAAATGAAAAGAAACAATTATAATAATACTATACAATTATAATACAATACAACTATAATACAAAAATTACTATTACAATTCTCAACAACAAAAACACTGGTGAAGATATAACTAATATGTAAATAACTTAACAATCCCCCAAAGTCACATCACATGACAGCGTAACATCTAAACACAAGAGGGGGGAGGAGGAGCAAAGTCTGCCTGCTCTTCGCTGACACGGGAGCAGCGAGTCCGGCGACCGGACTGTTTCGTCTTTGCCGAATGCACAGCATTGCAAACAAGAGCAGTAAGTAAAGAATCGATCTCACCAGGCTAGAATTGATCCAATTCCGACTTGGTATCAAATCGATACCAAGTCGGTATCGATTAATAACGTGATGAATAATGCGATATTGATTCATTAAATCCTGAATTGATTTCTAAATATAAATGTATTTTGCCAGAAATACAGGGAGCTCACAAAACTATTTCAATGACCACCAAACAGTTAAAACAATAAATGAGAGCAGGTGAACAGATTCCACACAAAGACGTGAAAACAAAGCGTGGACCCGATGCATCAGTGAGATGTTGTCCTTCTCACCCGACGGCACGAACACGGACACGCCGTCGGGGTAGAAAGTCAACATCTCACTGATTCTGAGCTGCAGCTTTTGTTCCTCTCCGACTAAAAGAAAGCTTCATTTTTGCTGTTTAATACATTTGTTTTTTAATTATGCCAAATTGAAAAAAGCTTAGCTTGCTGTTTTTTCTGTTTTATCCTCAGTTACTTTGACACAGTTACTGAGTCAAAATTGAATTTAATCAAATCGATTATAGAAATCAGTGACGATACCCAGCCCTAGTGAGTAGCCTAAGCCCAACAGAAGTGGATGTAGCTGTGGGTAAAGAGAAAAGATGAAAAGGTTGATAACACATTATATGCAGTAAATGCACTGCCCAAGTGTCCCCTCTCCCCACTGCCTGTCAATAAAGAACTTTGTGTTGACAAGATTGTTAGGTAATCATTTACAAATCTATAATATCTGCATGGACAGCGTTAACTGATGAGGTTGAAAAATTCAATACTTACATTTAAAAGTTTACTCTTCGGCCACCACGCTTCTGCCATCTGCCTTTTTTTGTTTTTGTTTTTCAAAAAAAATTAGCCGCAGTCAGAGCTGCGCTATGAATTCTGGGATATGTTGGGCCGCGAATGATACACACGACTCATCCTTCAACTCCGGGGAAATGAAGGGCGCATTTGGAATTGGGACAGCCTTCATCACGTCGCTGTGGTGTAATCAGCCTTCAAATGGGGTCTCAAAATTGTACCAAAGAACTCTGTACCTCCCTCCATCCAACCACACACTTCTTCGGGTTTGCCATCAGCCCTGCCTGCCTCAGGGAAAACGGGACTGTAACCAACCACTGCACATTCTCCACCGAGGTATCACCATGAATGACGACATCATCCAGATAGGAAACAGCATATGCAGTGTGAGGACGCAGCTATCGAGGATGTGCTGAAAAATGGCCGGGGCTTTGCAATGCAAGAACATCTGCTTTATTGGAATGTGTGAGATGTTAATCACAATGCATCTTAAACACACTCTCTAAAAACATCATGCCCACAGCACGTTTTTGAGAAAAATCTAATAGTTTTGTCCTTGAAGATCATTTCAGAGTTTTTAATGAGCTGCAGGAACCCTGTTCTGTGTGAGTGGAGAACAGCCAAGTCTCCTCCTCTGATAAACCTCCACATGTTCCACTGAAAACAGTTAAATTAGTTTGAATCTGAAATCATGGCTCAAACTACTTGTTGTGAGACCAATTATTCATTTTTCACACCAAACTGTTTAATAAGACAAACGTTACACAGAGTTCATCAAATATAACTAACACTTTAACATTATCAGGATTTCATAATACAAACTTCAAATCAACAGGAAAACAGCTGCAGAACATGTGGATCAAAATTAATTCGTTAAAAAACAACACGTGGACTTCAAGGATACAGTAAATACACTAAAGTGAAAGAAGCCAAAATTTGAAGGAATTTGAATTTGAATTAAGTAAAAGTCACCTGTGATCTTTAAAATGGTCCTGATGTGTGCTGCTGTTTTTACCTTTCAACATTTCTTTGCTGCCACTGTGAATACGAATGTGGCCTTTGCCTAATTAAATAAAGGTTACACTGACTCACTGCTTCATCTTCTGGTACAAACTGGTATTATATGGAAGTACAGCCCAAAACCAGTTTAGCTTGAGTTTCTTTTTTCTGGACATAAAGTCACAGCAGGTGTTGTTTCAAAGCTGGTGGACAGATTTAGTTCATTTGGGAAGTTTTAGAGCAACTGGTGTGAAAATATTTGCAGTTTTGGGAGAAAATGATTTAAGAGAAGGGATTACCACAGCAAAAGATTAAATATGAATGAAGGATCGAAATTTAACTGAGGTAACACATAACATGAATACAACTACTAAACACTACTGTGTCCTAAGGGAACAAAGAATAAAATGTAACAGGGATAACATTTAAGAGAATTAAAATCCCTCAAAGGAAAAAATATAAACTTCATATACATATCTATACATGCAGCTTCCTAAATGTAACATTCAGGATTATTCACTGCAGGTCCAGAAATCAGAGCTACCTCATCAGATCCAAGTGTGACATCAGCTGACACTCTTTACAGGAGATTCCATCTGAACTCTGTGGAGCCTGATCTCAAGGTTTTTAAGTCTGACCCTGAAACCAGAAGAGGATCTTTCTCTCTCTTCAGATTCATTGTGATCCAGTGATTTCAGTCCTGCATGATCAGGCTGATGTTTGCACAGAGCAGATAATGAAGTGAATGTTTTTGCACATTGGTAACAGTGAAACAGTTTATTTACAGTGTGGGATCGTTTGTGTTTGGAGTATGAACTGACATTCCTGAAGCTCTTGTCACACTGGTCACAGCTGAAGTTCACTTCCATGTGTGTATGTTCATATTTGTTACGATGACCTGATTGTGAGAAGCTTTTGTCACAGTGTCTGCACTTGTATGGTGTCTCTCCTGTGTGGATTCCCTTATGCTTTTTCATTAAGCTCATGTGCAGTGGTGAAGGATGACCCACACTGGTCACAGATGTGCTTTTTGACCCCACTGTGGAAGAGTTCATGTATTTTTAATGTACTTGGTGTGTGGAAGCCTCTCCCACATTCTTTGCAGTAGTTCATTTTGTCTCCAGTGTGTCTACGTTGATGAGGTTTTTTGGTCCCGTTGATGATTGGAAGTTTTTCCACAAAGGTCACAGAGAAACTCTTTCCCACCACCACAGGGTTGAGAACTGGATCCATGTGCTTTGCTCCACTTCTAAACAAAGACAGTGTGAGTCAGGGAATTCCTTCAACGTTTTTATCCTGAACGTCGCCTGAAATAAAAAGCATGTCTGCCAACGTCCAATTACATTTTACATTACAACACTCAGCTTACTGAGCGAAAATGATTCTTCATTTTTCTGAACAGCTCATTCAGTATAACTCCATAAGTATACTGATCAGACTTGTTCCAAACAATCAGGTTAAAATTACAGGATAAAAGGATAAATACATACCTCACAGTAACTGCACTTGTAGAGTTACTTTCTAGTGTGGATCTGTTGGTGTTTTTTCAGCTGATGTGAAGCTTTAAAAGTCTTCTCACACAGGTCACATTCATAAGGTCTCTCCTCAGTGTGGCTAAACATGTGTATTTTTAACTGTGCACCTGTTGCAAACAGTTTCCCACACTGATCACAGCAGTAAACATCATTTCCAGTGTGAATCCGTAGGTGAATATTTCGGTAGTGTTTGTTGCTGAAACTTTTTCCACAAAAGTCGCAGCTGTACGCCTTAATTCCAGAGTGGGTAACTAGATGCCTCTGTAAACCAACATTATGAGCAAAAGCTTTACCACACAACTTACAGCTGTGTGCTTTAACTCCACTGTGGGTGAGTTGGTGTTTTTTTAAGTGTGCAGCCAGGGTAAAAGACTTTCCACACAACTCACAGCTGTGTGCTTTAACTCCACTGTGGATGAGTTGGTGAGTTTTTAAGTCTCCAGCCAGGGTAAAAGACTTTCCACACAAGTCACAGCTGTAAGCTTTAACTCCACTGTGGATGAGTTGGTGAGTTTTTAAGTCTCCAGCCTGGGTAAAAGACTTTCCACACAACTCACAGCTGAAAGGTTTAACTCCACTGTGGATGACCTGGTGTTTTTTTAAGTTTCCAGCCTGGGTAAAAGATTTTCCACACAGGTCACAGTTGTACGCTTTAAATCCACTGTGGATGAGTTGGTGTGTTTTTAAGTTTTCAGCCTGGGTAAAAGACTTCCCACACAAGTCACAACTGTACGCTTTAAATCCACTGTGGATGATTTGGTGTTTTTTTAAGTTTCCAGCCTGGGTAAAAGACTTTCCACACAACTCACAGCTGAAAGGTTTAACTCCACTGTGGATGACTTTGTGTTTTTTTAGGCTTTGAGCATGGGTAAAAGACTTTCCACACAGGTCACAGTTGTAGGCTTTAAATCCACTGTGGATGAGTTGGTGAGTTTTTAAGTGTCCAGCCAGGGTAAAAGACTTTCCACACAAGTCACAGCTGTACGCTTTAAATCCACTGTGGACGAGTTGGTGTCTTTTTAAGTCTCCAGCCTGGGTAAAAGACTTTCCACACAACTCACAGCTGTAAGGTTTAACTCCACTGTGGATGAGTTGGTGCGTTTTTAAGTTTCCAGCCTCAGTAAAAGACTTTCCACAAAAGTCACAGCTGTATGCTTTAACTCCACTGTGGATGAGTTGGTGTGTTTTTAGGTTGTCAGTCCGGGTAAAATCCTTCCCACACTCATCACAGCTGTATGTTTTCTCTCCCTTTCTTCTGTGAGGTTTGTCGGCCTCCTGAGAGCGCTGACTTCTCGCTCCATGTTGGTCCTGCAGTGACAGAGATACAAACAGAGGCAGTGAGTGAAATGCAGTCGTGGAACAAACTGAAATTCTCTCCATTGGTGGAATCAAACATGTCAACAAAAACACATTGTAGGTGTGTTACCACCACCTTCTGGTGATAGTATCACATTACAATGATGTGCTACAATGAGAGTTGTAATGAAAATGAAATTATTGAAAAAATATTGATCTCAGTAGAGAAACTCTTTTACTTCAGAATTTTTTTTTAATTCAACTGATGATATTGTTGTTTCAATGTGTGTAGAGAAAATATGATCTTTGTATTTTCTTGTAACTTCTGTGGTTTTTGGTTGTGAATGCAGATTCTGTATATATGGAGAAGCCCAGGATGGAAAAGAAAAAGCTGCTGTTAATAGGTTTTTAAAAACCAACTAGCTGTGCACACCGTTTCAATAACAGTGTAACTGTGATATTTTTCAAACCTTTTGTGTTGAAGTCATTGTTTCCTCTGTAGTGGCTGAGCTGAGTCCAAATGGCTGAAATTGTTCCTCTGCTGCACCACCAGACTTTTCTCCTCCTGTTACTCAGCTGGGACACAAAAAGTATATATATGTATTTTATCCCTGACAAAAAGAAGCAGAGCAAATAAACATGACTAAACTCCTCAGTGACAACAATACCTATGAATCTTCAAGGTGAAACCCCAGAAGCAACTACAAAAAGAAAGTCATTAGTTGCCTACAAGAGCGTGAAAGGGAAAAACCACTGACCCCCCTGCATATCACCGCCTTTACCCAGGGGATGCTACACCCTGTATATATGGACTTCCATAGATCCACAAAGACAGAGTCCCGATCAGTCTCAATGGTAGCAGTATAAACTCAGCCAGCTACAACATTTCAAGCACCTCATTACCATCCTAGCTCCCCTAGGATGGTAATGAGGTTTTTAAAAAACATTTTGAAACTCACTTTGTTAATGTGGAATTCTAAAATTATTTTACAAATGGAGAATTTATTCTACAATTCATCATCTAAGCATCTAAGAATTGTGTATTTCGATGTGTGTGGCTATTGTGGTTCTCCATATGGTGGTACAAATAGAGGACATAGAGGAAGTGGCACACATCACGAGGGGGTTTAAAAAACCCCTTCGTTCCTTAACTGAGTTTAAAATCCAGTGAAGGAACGAAGAAGGCCAAAGATTTTAAGTTTTTAAACCAGTGGTTCCCAAACTTTTTTTGCTGGGACCTCCTTTGTTTACAAGAAAAATGTTCGCACGCACGCACGCACACACAAACACATCCACCAACCACACACACACCCATATGTTGCTCCATTGTTGTTCATTTCACACCTCAAACATTTAGTAAAAAATTAAGCAAATACGATTAATAAATAATAATAATAAATAAATTACAGGTAGTAATAAAATACACGACTAACTCTTTCACGCTTTGTCCACACCTACAAGGGGATTTTTGGAAATGCAGCTTTCCTCCACACGTAAACGGCGTTTCAAATCACAGAAAACACAGATTTGTAAAAACTCCTTTTTTGCGTTTACGCGTGGACGAGGAATACAGAGTTCGTCACGCAATGTCAAAGGTATGTGCCTTTTTTCACGTCAAGCTGTGCGCCACCTTATTGTTTACATGAGATGAATTGCAGAATGGCAGATAGAAACACAATACTGTTAATCTGACTGTCTGCAGGTTTTACATGCTTACATATCATTGAAGTAGAAAACATGGACGACGCGACTCCGCCTCTTACCATTGTGCAAAAATGAAGCCAAAATATCCCGCTTGTGGAGGCTGCCATCTTGCAAATTTGGAGCCAGAGTCTGCGCAGTAGTGACTTAAGGTGGAGCGACTGTGTAACGCTCGGCCCACACACCCGCTGGACATGACCGCAAACACGCCCCCCTACACTTTTTATGTAGCCCGGCTGCTCGAGTTTTTTTGTTGGTTTACCACGACTGACGACTCATTTAATTAAGGTAAATACAACCATGTCACTGTTATAAAAAAAGACACACAGCTTATCATCTTATAGTTCTAAAGTCACTTTGTTGTTAATTCGTTAGCTAGATTAGCCGCTAGCATACGCACTGTGTTGGAGGCTTGTTGCTAGTTAGTTAGCGATGCTACACACCTGCTACTCTAATAGTCTGTGTTATTGAAGGATTCAGCACTTCTTATGTTTGTTTTTATCCATTTTTAGACAGCGATGAGATCAGCTGCACACGCTACAGAAGCCCAGAGTTACTGTTAATATCAAACATATCATGCTGTCCTTTGAGATTTTAACATAAGACTGTGAGTGTAATGGATCTAAAACTGTTTAAATCTTCAGAGCCCTCTACAGCCTGGTAACATGGAAACTTTAAAAACATCAGCAGAACGTTTCAGTAGTGTAGTCTAATTTGTTCTTTTCATTTAATAATAGAGTCCATATTATATCCACAGCTGATGTCCTTTATTTATTCAGGTTAAAATCTCATTTCCAAGAGAGACCTGGCATCATGGCAACAAAAGTCACATACCACATAGGTATATAACATTTAAAACAAATACAATATCCCATACCAACATGTGTAAAATATACAATAACAGATCAAATTAAGAGTACATTAAAAACAATCACACTGAGTAAAAGAGCTGTTCTCTTGTTCCTTTAAGACAGACTTAAACTCTCCCAAGGTAACCAATTCTGATAATTTCAGTTCCTT